>NW_028139269.1:0-45117 GCF_965202585.1 Thalia democratica
TAACCACTAGACCATGTAGGACTGTGTTGATAGGCTGAACAACAATATATATACTTTCTAAAAAGCACTTGCTTTAGTACTTTGTCCTGTACTTACTAAAAGCCTAGATTTCAAAATTTATACAAAGCTCTATTTTCTTTTAATCTATAAAACTTAGTTTAAATATCGGTTGCTTTATGATATTGAAACATATTTTTTAAGTAATTTTTGTTTACTAGTAATAATATTTATTCAAGTGAAAAATATTCTAGTTAAAAAAACTGCTTTAATACATTTAAAAACTTATGTAAGTTTAAACTATGTCTTTTAAATACTGATTTCAAATTGATCAAAAAGTTATATCTTAAACATCATTAAACAAAAAAATTAAACTCAATGAAACAT
Source organism: Thalia democratica (assembly GCF_965202585.1). Lineage (NCBI taxonomy): Eukaryota > Metazoa > Chordata > Thaliacea > Salpida > Salpidae > Thalia > Thalia democratica. The sequence continues at coordinate 385 of NW_028139269.1, forward strand.
ACTACAGCTTTAAATTCACAACACTTTTGGTTTATTACATTTACATACTAAAGTAAACTATAGGTATTTAAGTAAACATAATTTTGTATAACATTACCTCTTAAGTTTTGTTTTTTAATTGAATATGTGAAAAAAGCTCAAGCAAAGTGATAATTTTAATGTTTGAAAAAACTAAGAAACTATTTAAAAATACGATAGTCTTTTCATTATAAATTACAAAAAAAAAACTTAATTAAATACAACTTGTATTGTGGTTTATTTTCTTAAATTAAACTGTAGTCTTAAAAATAAAAACTTAAGTAACTTTCAGTTAATTTGTTAACTTTTATTGTCATATAATTTTTAAAATTTTAAGAAGCATGACTTTTCAATCAAATACAATATTATATAAAACGAACATACTAACAAAAATAGAAAATATAAAATAAGAGAATCTGTCAATAAACTTAATTTGGGATAAACATTGTAATTATTTGTTATTTGTTTTTCGTTTTTCTAAATAAACTAAAGCCATAAAATAAATTGAAAATTATTACTTAAATTAATCACACTTAATTATTGTCATTATTTTTATGATTTAAAAAAAATCATTTAAAAGTTTTAATAATTTTATTTGACTTAACTAAAACAGAAAAAAGTTTACATTGTAACTGTTTTTATAATAAATTTTAGTAATTTCAACATTCAACTAATAAAAGTAAAAATTAAAACTTAAAATAAAACCTTCTTACACCAAATATTTTTTTTTTGTTTAAACTTATTAATCAAAAAAACGTACAAACGAAATTTTATGTTCATGGTTAATTCGTAATGTTAAATCACTTCAAAAACGAAAGTATACATTCAACGTTGTTTAGCTTATTAGTATATATACTGTTATTTCAATAGTTAGACGCGGGCCCGGCTAGCTCAGTCGGTAGAGCGTTGGACCCTTAATCCAACGGTCAGGGGTTTAAGTCCCTGTCAGGCTCCACATTTTTAATAATTTTTAAACACTGTATTATAGTGTATACATAGTGAAATAAACATGTTTAAATTACGGGTAGGTGTCTAAATTGCGCGAGCGTACAAAATTGCCTGAGGGGACAAAATTGCACGAGGGTATATTTTTGCACGAGCAGACAATTTTGCACGCAGACACTTTTGCACGAAGGGTCATTTTTGCACGAGTGACAACTTAGCACAGAGGGTCAATTTTGCAAGGGTTTTGTTTCCTTACCAGGGACGGGTCAAAATTGCGCGTAGACATTTTTGCACGAGGGGACAAAATTGCACGAGAAGACTATTTTGCACGAAATTTTTTTAATAATATTTAAAAAATAAAAAAGCAAGAATTAAAAATTTATAACTTAATAATAAAAAATACGAAACAAAACTATATAATATTCAAAAAAAAAATCTGAATTATAATACTTAATAACTAAATAACGAAAAATAAAAATCAGAATTAAAAAAGTTATAATTAATAATAAAATATACAAAACAAAATTATATATTGTTCAAAAACAAAAAAATCTGAATTATAAAATTTAATAACTAAATAACGAAAAATTAAAAAAATTAAAAAAAAAAAAACAGAGTTAAAAATTATATAACTTAATAATAAAAAATACGAAACAAAATTACATATTATTCAAAAAAATAAAAAAATCTGAATTATAAAATTTAATAACTAAATAACGAAAATTAAGAAAAAAATATTAAGTAAAAAATAAAATAGTGAAAAATTTAAGTGAATAAAAATATATATAGTATATTTAAGTAAAAAAAATATTTTCCAGTAAAAAAAAATTAAATGTTAATTAGATTCTTTTAAAATAATAAAAAAAGTTAGAATATAAAAAATCAACTAACTTAATAATAAATAAGTTTTAAAAATCAAAAAATATTTAAGATTTACAAAAATTAAAAATTAAATAATAAATACATTAAACAAAAATCTAAAACAAAAGTTAATAAGATTAATATAAAAAGTCAAATTAAATGAAATAAATAACTAAATAAATTTAAATGAAATAATAATAAATATAAAAGTCAAAATGAACAATTTAAATAATAAACAAAAATCTATCAAAAAAATTTATATAAATAAAAATAAAAACTAGATTATAAAATTAGATTCTAACCGTTATTAAAATACAATTACCAAAAAAAGAGTTTGTTTAAACCTTTTTTTTTGTTAAAAATAGACATTAACTAATTGTAGCTGTTGTATTATTTTGTTTGTTTCATTTAAGTCTAAAGCTTATATTTCCTTTTTCTTCTAAAATGTAAAATAAAATTGCTTCTGACAGTGCTTTTTCGCAAGTCTTGGTTAGATAAAAAGAAAATACAGAGCAGGAGAAACTTAAGAGCTAATTAGACTAAAACGCGTGCAATGCTGATGCAACTAAGATAAAGTTTAGAAAAATATAAAATAATGATATATAAATTAGGTTTAAAACTTTTATATAAAACAAAAAAGTACAATTTTAAGTATAATTTATGGAATTACAAAGCCGTAACAGAACTTTTTGTACAACGCATAATAAAAATTTCAAAAGACGGATTTTCTCTTTTCTAAATTTATTTAATTGTTTCACTATTTCGCATGCTAGTTTTTTCTGTACAAAAGTATCTTCGTGCAATTTTGTCCCCGCGTGCAATTTAGTAACCTCGCGCACTTTTGTCTTCGCGCAATTTAGACCCGTTCCCTTAAATTACATATATAGTAAAAAAACGTCTGTGAACAGCATTAATTGCTAAGTAATTGCATTTATAATTAATGAGTACATAAATACATTTTATGAGTAAGGTTAAATATGATTAGAGTTGTGCTTTATAAAAAGTTTAATAAGTTTGTAATGTTTTACTTCATCTCAAACTACTTTAAGCTATTAACTTTAAATTGTTTTAAATTGACCATTGTTTATGTTGTATAATATATACAAATAACTGCAAAAAAAGCACTTTCTTCTAGTTTTTTTTAGCTGATTTAACTAAACAAAGTTTGAATAAATATTTACCATTTTATATATTAAGTTAAGAACATTTCTTGAACCTATTTATAAGAAGTATTGTTCAACCTGGTACTAAACATAATAAACTTTATTTTTCTGTGCTTTCCTTAATGCATAAGTCTAATTATGTTTACAACCTTTTAATGAATTACTTATTTGAGTAGTAAAGAGCTGTAATAACTCTTTAATTATTTTTTTATAAACTTAGTTAAACGTGGGCTTAGGATTTCTTTTTTTTTAAATTATTAAAATATGAGCATCTAATAATAACTATTTCAATAAACAATTGTAATGAAAGTTTCACTGCTAGATCAAAATATTTAAGCACATACATCGTTTGTTTTCAAACAGTTCTAAATACTAAAGTTTTTGGTCAATATTTAAAAAATTATCAAGCCTAATACAATGTTAGCAAAATTTATAACTTTTTTATGCAAACTTTAAAAAAATCAACTGCAAGCAAACTACATTTTGTTTTATTAAACTGATAATTTTAGAACAGAATGGTTTAATTTCAATTAAAAAACAATGAAAACACTATTACAACTGTACTTGTTTCCACAAAACTTTATTAACTTCTTTTTTAACTATAATGCTATTTTAATTTGCAAACTTAAGGTTTTTATATTACTAATTAAGAATTTTTACCTTAACGAGAAACTAATAAAACATATAAACTTGTTTAACATATACTAACTTTTATTTTGAATTAAAGCTTATATAGAAACAGTTTTTTTATACAACTTTTAAATATTAACTTGTTAAAAATTATTAATACATTATAACTCTACCTTTTCATATTTTCACTCTAAAGTATCATATTTTTTAATCTTATTCACAACGAAGTGAAAAAAAAGCTTAAACATAAACTATATTAATACTAATAAAAAACATATAACATTTTTTAATTTCAAATCAACTTATTTTAATCTACTACATATATAATGATCTAGTTGTGATTTAAACTAAAAGTAAAAATTTAACTTTAGTAAAGCATATAGAGCAAAAAAATTATGACAACTTAACTTTGGTAAAATTCGTCGTCGGCAGGATTCGAACCTGCGCGGGCAGAGCCCAATTGATTTCTAGTCAATCGCCTTAACCACTCGGCCACAACGACTTGCGAAAGTAAACATTTATGTAACTATAAACTTATTGATTTGATGCCGCGAGTAAATTTACTCGTGTCTAACCTTAGCAATTTCTCTTAACGCTTGTAAGACAGTTGATAGCGATAGATAAGTATATATTACTTAATCGCACAACTTCAACACAAGCGTCGATGGTGTAACGGTTAGCATTGGTGCCATCCAAGCACTAGTTCCGAGTTCGACTCCCGGTCGACGCAATTTTTGTTTAGGTTTTTCAAATAATAGCAAAAAAGGCCATATTTTATTTAAAACTTAAGTTTAACCTTTATTACTTCTTTTGTGTTTATACTATTTTCACAAGTATTATTACTTACCGTCTCAGAAGAGAGAAACATTGCCTTGTCATAAACTTCTGATTGTTGAAATTTGTAAGCAGCAAGTATTGTAATTTTTTCTTTACTTGAAAGGAAATTTAAATTTTATTTTCTGTTAAAACAACAACCGTCTCGATCTTTATATTTTGCAAAGCTAAACTTTTCACGGTTAACTTAACATGCTACGTCATGTTTTTACCTGAGCTTAAAACTTTAACAACCAACTTCAAACCAAAGAATATATAGTGTAAGTCTAAAAGTTTGGTTTAGCGGACCAAGTTTGTATCTTTGCAGGCATTCGAGTGTCGGCTTTTGGCGGTCTTGTAACTTTCACTCTGCGGATCAGGTCCTAAGTTGCCCACCCCTGTGTGAGATGACTAACTATTATTATGTGGAAACAAACTTTAATAGCTAGCTAACTTTCAAATTAGGTTATTCCTACATTGTGATTAAAACTACCTGAATTATAAAGTCATAGAATAAATATAAGTGTGTATATGTGCAACATAATAGGTACTGACAAGTGTCTTACTGCCAATAAGCATATAAGGTTTAAGTAAGTAGAAGGTTAAAGTAAGTGTAAGGTTAAAAATAATAGTATAAATTTATAAGGTTAAATCAGGTATAAGGTTAAAGTAACAGTATAATGTTAAAGTAAGTATAAGCTTAAAGTAATAGTATAAGCTTAAAATAACAGTATAAGCTTAAAGTAGGTAAAAGTTTAAAATATTAGTATAAGGTTAAAGTATTGTCTCACAGCATACGAAAGTCCAGGCTTCTGCTCTGCAGACTTTCGCTGATTTTTTTGTTGAAGGTAAAAGTAAGTGTAAGGTTATAGTAAGTATAAGGTTAACTTAATAGTATAAAGTTAAACTTATTATTTGATCTTTCATAAACAAATAACAACTTTTCACATCCTTATAGATAAATTAAAGATTCATCTAAGAATTTATGCCTTAAATATCAGAACTGACCTAAAACAAAATCATCAAAAAACTCCTTCGAGCCGGAGTCGAACCAGCGACCTATGGATTACCAACTACACGCTACAGTCCACCGCTCTACCAACTGAGCTATCGAAGGGTGACTTCTTATGGTTTTATTGCATTTTTAAAACCACGTTTTAATTCCTACTAGCTTATGTGTACGTACAGTTAAGTAATTTTTTGTTGTTTTTTATGCAAACACTATATTTTTTATTTAATATGTGCATGTATAACATTTGGTTACTTTTTTTTTCGGGTTTATAACAAGATAGAATAAAAAAATAGAATAAAATACTAATTACTAGATATTTTTGTCTTATAAAACTTAGTAAGCTACTAAATTTATCTAATCTTTTTATTGCTGTTTCAAACAGTTTTGAGTGAATTGTTTTGATAAAAATTAACAAAAAAGTCTAACTTTCTTAAGAAAGGCATTTTATAAACAACTATTTTGTATTCATTTCTCCATATCAACTAATTTTGACAAAAAAGTTATTTAGTTTTGTTACTTGTTAGTGGACACTTTATTAATTCTTTCCATATAGGTTTTTTTTACGTAGTTTTTATTGTCATATGATTTTTTTTAAATAAATTAAATGATAATCTATTGATTAGCTTCAAAAAAATTGTAAACGAAACTTATACATGTTTAATTATTTAATGAGTAGTTTAATTGTTAGGTGATTTAAATAGTTTCTTTTTATTTATTTTACTTTAACAGCTTATAAATCTTTATTTCAGTTAACTAGCTTGATATGTATGCAGATGTACATAAGGTCTTACATAAATTAAATATTAAGTTAACTCACTAGCTTTTAAACAACATAGATAACTTTTAAATTGCAAAATAAAAGTATCTTTGTATTTAAATCTCGTAAAAACCTTTTATTTCTGTATAAATAAAAAAAGAATGGGTTTTAGATTTTAAAATTAAATTAATAATTTTACCTATTATTAAAGCTTATAACTAGTAGCATTTACTATGTTTATTTGTAAACTGCTAAGTAACATAGCAACTAAGTAAGTAATGTTTTCAGGTACATAATCATCAGTGTAATGCTTATTAAGAGTTGTTAAACTCATGTAATAATAAATATACTTTAGTAAAAGATATACAAGTCAACTATAATATTTTGGTTATATCTCATTTAAAAGCTCATTAAGTTAATTATTTTCTAATTTGTCTTAACACTAACTATACTAACATTCTGTGAAATGAGTATTCAAGTCTACTCACCATAAGTTGTATACAAGGTTGGTTATATGTTTTTTCTTTCTTTATATATAATTTTGTTTTTTGAATGTAAGTCGCCCGGAACGACCAAATAATAAGTTTAACTTTATACTATTAAGTTAACCTTATACTTACTTTTACCTTACACTTACTTTTACCTTCAACAAAAAATCTGCGAAAGTCTGCAGAGCAGAAGCCTGGACTTTCGTATGCCGTGAGACAATATTTTAACCTTATACTAATATTTTAAACTTTTACTTACTTTAAGCTTATACTGTTATTTTAAGCTTATACTATTACTTTAAGCATATACTTACTTTAAGCTTATACTGTTACTTTAACCATATACCTACTTAAACCTTATACCTGCTTTAACCTTATAAATTTATACTATTACTTTAACCTTACACTTACTTTAACCTTATACCTGCTTTAACCTTATATGCTTATTGGCAGTAAGACACTTGTCAGTACCTATTATGTTGCACATATACACACTTATATTTATTCTATGACTTTATAATTCAGGTAGTTTTAATCACACCGTAGGAATTACCTAATTTGAAAGTTAGCTAGCTATCAAAGTTTGTTTCAACATAATAATAGTTAGTCATCTAACACATGGGTGGGCAACTTATGGCCTGCGGGTTGGATCCGATCCGAAGAGTGAAAGTTACAAGACCGCCAAAAGCCGACACTAGAGTGACTGCAAAGATACAAACTTGGTCCGCTAAACCAAACTTTTAGACTTACACTATATATTCTTTGGTTTGAAGTTGGTTGTTAAAGTTTTAAGCTCAGGTAAAAAATGACGTAGCATGTTAACTTTACCGTGAAAAGTTTAGCTTTGCAAAATATAAAGATCGAGACGGTTGTTGTTTTAACAGAAAATAAAATTTAAATTTCCTTTCAAGTAAAGAAAAAATTACAATACTTGCTGCTTACAAATTTCAACAATCAGAAGTTTATGACAAGGCAATGTTTCTCTCTTCTGAGACGGTAAGTAATAATACTTGTGAAAATAGTATAAACACAAAAGAAGTAATAAAGGTTAAACTTAAGTTTTAAATAAATTATGGCCTTTTTTGCTATTGTTTGAAAAACCTAAACAAAAATTGCGTCGACCGGTAGTCGAACTCGGAACTAGTGCTTGGATGGCACCAATGCTAACCGTTACACCATCGACGCTTGTGTTGAAGTTGTGCGATTAAGTAATATATACTTATCTATCGCTATCAACTTTCTTACAAGCGTTAAGAGAAATTGCTAAGGTTAGACACGAGTAAATTTACTCGCGGCATCAAATCAATAAGTTTATACTTACATAAATGTTTACTTTCGCAAGTCGTTGTGGCCGAGTGGTTAAGGCGATTGACTAGAAATCAAATGGGCTCTGCCCGCGCAGGTTCGAATCCTGCCGACGACGAATTTTACCAAAGTTAAGTTGTCATAATTTTTTTGTTCTATATGCTTTACTAAAGTTAAGTTTTTACTTTTAGTTTAAATTCACAACTAGATCATTATATATGTAGTAGATTAAAATAAGTTGATTTGAAATTAAAAAATGTTATATGTTTTTTATTAGTATTAATATAGTTTATGTTTAAGCTTTTTTTTCACTTCGTTATGAATAAGATTAAAAAATATGATACTTTAGAGTGAAAATATGAAAAGGTAGAATTATAATGTATTAATAATTTTTAACAAGTTAATATTTAAAAGTTGTATAAAAAAACTGTTTCTATATAAGCTTTAATTCAAAATAAAAGTTAGTATATGTTAAAACAAGTTTATATGTTTTATTAGTTTTCTCGTTAAGGTAAAAATTCTTAATTAGTAATATAAAAACCTTAAGTTTGCAAAATAAAATAGCATTATAGTTAAAAAAGAAGTTAATAAAGTTTTGTGGAAACAAGTACAGTTGTAATAGTGTTTTCATTGTTTTTTAATTGAAATTAAACCATTCTGTTCTAAAATTATCAGTTTAATAAAACAAAATGTAGTTTGCTTGCAGTTGATTTTTTTAAAGTTTGCATAAAAAAGTTATAAATTTTGCTAACATTGTATTAGGCTTGATAATTTTTTAAATATTGACCAAAAACTTTAGTATTTAGAACTGTTTGAAAACAAACGATGTATGTGCTTAAATATTTTGATCTAGCAGTGAAACTTTCATTACAATTGTTTATTGAAATAGTTATTATTAGATGCTCATATTTTAATAATTTAAAAAAAAGAAATCCTAAGCCCACGTTTAACTAAGTTTATAAAAAAAATAATTAAAGAGTTATTACAGCTCTTTACTACTCAAATAAGTAATTCATTAAAAGGTTGTAAACATAATTAGACTTATGCATTAAGGAAAGCACAGAAAAATAAAGTTTATTATGTTTAGTACCAGGGTGAACAATACTTCTTATAAATAGGTTCAAGAAATGTTCTTAACTTAATATATAAAATGGTAAATATTTATTCAAACTTTGTTTAGTTAAATCAGCTAAAAAAAACTAGAAGAAAGTGCTTTTTTTGCAGTTATTTGTATATTTTATACAACATAAACAATGGTAAATTTAAAACAATTTAAAGTTAATAGCTTAAAGTAGTTTGAGATGAAGTAAAACATTACAAACTTATTAAACTTTTTATAAAGCACAACTCTAATCATATTTAACCTTACTCATAAAATGTATTTATGTACTCATTAATTATAAATGCAATTACTTAGCAATTAATGCTGTTCACAGACGTTTTTTTACTATATATGTAATTTAAGGGAATGGGTCTAAATTGCGCGAAGACAAAAGTGCGCGAGGTTACTAAATTGCACGCGGGGACTAAATTGCACGAGAACAAAATTGCACAAGTGTAAAAAATTGCACGAAGATACTTTTGCACGAAGACTAATTTGCACGCGGGCACAAAATTGCACGAGGGACAAAATTGCACGAAGACTATTTTGCACGGAAGGTCGAATTTGCACGTGTTACAATTTTGCACGGAAGGTCAATTTTGCACGTCAGACAGTTTTGCACGGAGGGTCAATTTTGCACAAAAAATATCATCTTAAAATAACTAAATAAAAAATATAATAAAACCTTTATGTTTCATAAAAAAAAATAATAAGCATGTGCTAGTGTAGTTCATTCTAATTTAACCAGGTTTAAATTAATTTTATTTAATTTTTTTTCAATATGTAAAACCTTTTTTTTATTTAAACTAAATTAATGTGTTTAAAAACTATTATAAACTAAAATTTTATTTTAATAAAAATAAAACTAGAATTTTAACATACTTAAAATAATCCTTATTTAAAAATGGACATGTATTGATGTAAACATATATTATATTATAATTATACTAAATTTAAATATGAAATAAAACAAGATTAAAAAAAATATTAATAAATAAAATTTTACATGGATAGGTGTTAAAATTGCGCGAGTGTACAAAATTGTACGAGGGGACAAAATTGCACGAAGATACTTTTGTACAGAAAAAACGAGCATGCGAAATAGTGAAACAATTAAATAAACTTAGAAAAGAGAAAATCCGTCTTTTGAAATTTAAAACAAATTATTAAAATGACAATAATTTCAAGTCTTTGTTAATATATTTGAAATTAATTTATAACTGATTGTGCTTTATTTTTCAAAAATTTTAACAGTTCAGAGTTATCACCTATCAACTACATTTGTCATAACAATTTTATTTTGAATTTTTTGCACAAAAAAAGCTTTTGAAAAAATTTTAAACTTTTAAAAACTGTTAAAGAAAATATTCTATTTGTAATACTTGTAACAGTTACATTGTTAGCAATCTAATACTTCTGTAAACTTAAGTATAATAAATTAGAGTAAGTTGCAATTACTTTAAGTGTTTTTTTAAATTATTCTAAAAATTTACAGAGCTTAAGAATAGCTTTTAAAAATAATTATGATTAAAGTTGAAATATTTATATAAATATTTTGACCAATATCACACTCTTATTCCATTATACTTATATTTAAGTGTTTAATTTTGTATATGAAAATTGAATCCATAAAATAAATAAAAAGATAAGTCTTATTGTAAAACAAAGTTCAGATATACAAAGTATCAAAATCATAAACAGTTTAATAAAAAACTAATAATATCATCTGGATTTTGGTAGCTATAACTTTGTCTTTAAATTGCTATCATTAAAGTAAAAAAATACTACTTGTATGGAAATCCACTTAATAAATAGCATACATCTGCATTTATTTTAAATTTAAACTTAACAGTTTCTCATTTGATTATCATAGGTAAGAGCAACGATTTAAAAAAAACTTTTTTACCAGAACAGTAAGGAAAAATATTTTTTCGGACAGATTGGTTTAAAGAGTAAGTAGTATAAATGTTGTATGAGTGAAAATTGTGTTTGCATAACTGGAAATTTATGAAAACTAAAACTTTTGTTTTTAGTTTTCATTACAACAGTTTAATTCAGTCTGTTCCAATGTATACTTTTTACGGTATACTATCAAAATCCACCCGCGTTCAAAATCCACCCGATCAAAATCCACCCGCATTCAAAATCCACCCGATCAAAATCCACCCGGTTCAAAATCCACCCGATCAAAATCCACCCGGGTCAAAATCCACCCGATCAAAATCCACCCGAGTCAAAATCTACCCGATCAAAATCAACCCGAGTCAAAATCCACCCGATCAAAATCAACCCGGTTCAAAATCCATCCGATCAAAATCCACCCGATCAAAATCCACCCGAGTTAAAATCCACCCGATTAAAATCCACCCGGTTCAAAATCCACCCGATCAAAATCAACCCAACTCTAAATCCACCCGTTTCAAAATCCACCCGATCAAAATCCACCCGGTTCAAAATCCACCCGATCAAAATCCACCCGACTCTAAATCCACCCGTTTTAAAATCCAGCCGATCAAAATCCACCCGATCAAAATCCACCCGGTTCAAAATCCACCCGATCAAAATCCACCCGATCAAAATCCACCCGGTTCAAAATCCACCCGATCAAAATCCACCCGATCAAAATCCACCCGGTTCAAAATCCACCCGATCAAAATCAACCCAACTCTAAATCCACCCGTTTCAAAATCCACCCGATCAAAATCCACCCGGTTTAAAATCCACCCGATCAAAATCAACCCGAGTCAAAATCCACCCGATCAAAATCCACCCGAGTCAAAATCCACCCGATCAAAATTCATCCGAGTTAAAATCAACCCGAGTCAAAATCCTACCGACACAAAATCAACCAAAGTCAAAATCTAACCGAATCAAAACAAGCACCTTGTTTATTTATTTATTTTTAAATCAAGTATCATTTAAACAAATCTCACCACTCTAAAGTACCAATCTTAAAAAAGTTTTATTTAAAAAACAATTATAAAATCTTGTATTTTTGTCCCTTATAAATTGACTTAAGAATATAAAAACTGTACTACAGATTGAACTTATTTTGTGAGGTTTTTTGAGTTGTCATTTGGTATTTTTGCTTATTATAATGAATTTTTGACAAAAATATTTTTGTTTTTTTGATTACTGAATATAATTTTGAATAGCTACAGCCGGCAAGCAGCTTTTAAAGGTACTGTTGTTTTTGATATAAGTATAACTATAAGATCTAATAAAAGTTTAACAACGTCAGGATAAATAAATTAAAATTTTACTATACAAATATGATTATGTTAAAACTTTTAGAAAACTAAAGGATGTGCCAGAAAAAATAATCTTGTATTATCTCAATCACAATTACACGACAATCAATTATAATTTACTGTTTCTAGGTATAAAATTTAATAATTTAGAACTTTTAAGTAATTTTTTAAACAAATACGTCACACGATATAATTTTTATAAAAACTGAGTATTACAAGTGAAAGCTACCATTTATACTACAAATTAATCCATTTAATTTAGGGGTCAGCAAACTGCGGCCCTCGAAGTGTAAATATGTGGCCCTCGAGCATGTAAATTTGGTCAACTAAACAAAACAAAATTTAAATTGAAATTTTCAAAAAAGAAAAATAATTATAACAGTTTGTTTTTAAGTTTCTGAATATCATTTAAAAATCATTTATTATGCTTAAGCCTTAGATGTGAAAAAAGACAGATAGTAAATCTAGAAGTTTTTCTTTAAAGTTTAGACTTTACTTTTCCTTTTAAACAACAAAAGCTTACGTACTTGGATAAATTACTTATATAATATTGCAAAGTTTTTTTAGTTGGCAATTTTACATGTTTTTAACTTTTAAAAATACGGTGACTGGGTTGAAGTAACTGTTGTACTTTTTTTGTTTCAAAAAGTTGCAACCCGAAAAACTTTAGATAGATTATTAAGATATTTAAAGGTTTTAAAAGAAAAACTTACACTGTTTAAAATGAAAGTATTAATATTTGTTTATATTTTAACTAGTTTAACAAAATCACTAAAATTTTAAATACGTGATATGCTGTGCATTAAATAAAAAAAGATTTTTTTTAACTACTAAAAAGAAAATACAAATAAAATAATAGAAATTGATTATAAAAAGTGTACATAATGATCTACACCTGTTTTTAATGATCTACACCAGGGGTCGGCAAACTGCGGCCCGCGGGCCAATTGCGGCCCGCGAAGGGTAAATCTGCGGCCCGCGAGCACGTTATTTTTTTGAATGGAATGCGGCCCGCGAAAGAAAAATTTGTGGCCCGCGAGCATGTAAAAGTGGCCCGCTGAGCAAAAATATATTTCAAGTAAAGTTTTTTTCGGTAATTTGATTTAGTTTGTTTAGTTTGGTTTTAAGTCTCTGTATAACATTTAAAAATAATTAGAATTAGTTACTACTTTAATTTAAAAATGTGAAAAAGACAGATTAGCATTCTATCAGAATATTTTTCTGAGATTCATGATAGCTTCTATTTTACAACAGCAAGTAATTATCTGAAAAAAGAGTGCTTGAATTTAATAAGTTAGTTATATTATACCTATTTATCAAACAAACTAAATGCAAATGTTTCCCATTTTGTACAAAAGTAATGCACAGTAATTAACTAAAGTGTCATTTATTTATAGCTTAGATGTTCTTTTCAATATTTTTTATACCTAAGTTTCTTTTATATATTTTTTATTTGTAAATGTTATGTTTTAGTGTATAGTAATAAGAAAAAAAGATTTATTTAAGTTTTGTTTTGACACATTTTAATTTTTTAGAAGTTTTCTTTGCACTTGAACTAATTTATATGCACACCAACTTAAAAAAATGCTCATATTTTAAACCACTTTTTATAAAATACTTAAGTTAGTTTAAGTTTAGTTTATGCATAATTTTCTAAGTTTGTTTTTTCTACATGTAATATCTAAATTTGTACTACTTTACAGACACAATTAAAACAGTATATATGACATAAACTAATATAGTTTTTGTTAGGTATACATTTTCATTTTTCAAACATTGATTTTGTCAAACTAAGTTAACTTTTATGCTTTGCATATCAATACACACATTTGCTGTTATTTGGAGCTACCCATTTAATATAAACTAGACTTAGGGATAGTTTATAAACATTGACACACACTCAGACTATCACTATTTGAAGACTTCAAATCTCAGGCCAACTAAGTCATTTTATAAGTTTTTGGCTAGAATTGTTTTTTGTATACAAAAATATCAGGAATGTTTTTGTTAATTCAGGCTGGCTTTTTTGCTTAAAAGAGTGGCAAATTAAACTTATGATGTAAGTTTTGCTCAACCCAAAGTGTTAGTTTCAGTTATAATATATCAAGTTCAAGCTTTGAACTTGAAAATTTATGCTTGAAAACTTTGGAAAAAAACTTGAATTTTGAGAATTTTTGAAAAAGCCTGGAGTTTCAAACAATTTTTACATGGAAAATAGTGAAATTTTTAATTGACACAAAAAATTTAGCAAATAAACATTTCTTTATTAAAAAATATACTAAAGTAGCTTAACAGTGTTTTTTAATATTGATATACTTTATAAGACACTTTTTAAACTTTAATTAAACTTTATACTAAAAATAAAAGAAGGAATTGTACTTCTAAAAACTTTTGGTGCATTGCACTTTTACTTGTAAAATTTCACCGATTGTTGTGCTTCGTGTTTGAACTAAACCAAGAAATTATGCTAAAGTGTCAAAGTTAAAAAAACAACTCTAATGAAAATTCTCAGATGAGCAATAGTTTTTCTATCAGTGCTCTCATCTTAACATATTGATTAAACAATTATGACAAAAGTTAAATTGTTAAAAAGTTTATTACTTAACAATTGTTTCACGCTAGTGCGATGATCACAAGTAAAAGTAAACAAACTAATAAGTTGCAACGGACAAACATTTTATATAGTTTTAGATAAGTAATTAGTTGATTAGGTGATTAGTTAACTAATTGGATTTTAGTAATATTCAGCAAGATAGATTATAATTAACGTAAATACAATCATAACAAAAATCAAACGATAAAAACAAAACTATATAATGAAAACAAAGGTAGATTAAACTTAAATCTAGCAAATTAAGACTTTAAATAAAATTTTGTAAAATGTCTACATTTTCCCACCAGTTCTGATCTCAAGTTTAAAAGTTTGTTTTTATCCGCAAATGCGATTTCGAGTCTTTCTAAGTTACATAGGGTGCAAATTTTACTGGGCTTGTTTTGGTTACTGCGATGAACAATTTCCCATTTTATCATATTTCTCCAATCAGGGTTACTATTCTTTATTTTGTGAATGAATCTACTTAATCTTGTGCTTTCTTTCTTCTTTACATCATTAAAGGATTGTGTATGTTCGTAAAATCTATTTTTAAATTGTCTCCCAGTTGAACCAATATAAATATGTTCTTTTTTGTTATACATGACTATTGCTTTGTAAATAACTCCTTTGGTAAGACATTCACCTTTAACTGGACAATTGTTTTTTGATCTACAATTGCATAATTTGTCCGTTGCAACTTATTAGTTTGTTTACTTTTACTTGTGATCATCGCACTAGCGTGAAACAATTGTTAAGTAATAAACTTTTTAACAATTTAACTTTTGTCATAATTGTATAAAGGCTCCTTAATTGTGAAGCTCTTTAAAAATTTATTGTTAAAACAACTTCAACATATTGATTAAAGTCATAATTTGATTTATGCGACTTTATAACCTTAATGCATTTCCTAAATAGGACTTTTTGTTGTCATTGAAGAAATAAACAAAAGTTTCTCATTACTGCCAAGAAAAGTTCTTTAAAAAAGTTTTCAATTAAAAAAGGTATCTCATTATTAATAATAAATTTTGCTACTTTATAACTTGCCTTAACAACTTTTTTCTGATAGTTCTGTAGTTACTGAAGATAATCATGTGCTTTGTTGGAATGGAACTGACTTTGGTGATTTGTTTTTTTATCGTTTCTCGCAATAACTCCTAACTAATGTTTTTTTTTTGTTCTCGTCTTTTATTTTACAACTAATATTTTTAAATTCTTATTGCAGATAAAGAATTGCTGTAATGCTTAATAAAAAAGAGGTTTTTCTCTTTGCTAATGACTCAATTAAGTTTTATACTTTTGTTAAAAATATTTAAGAAAGTTAATTGTCCATTCCAGCTGAATTATATTTTTTTGGCAAGTAATTTGTTTACTGTTAATAAGTTTTGTTATTTCTTTATGTTGTGAACTTTGTTTTAACCGGGTTGATACACAAACAGGCTATTTTAAAAGCTTGAAAACTCAGATGTGTGTGAAACTTTTATTTCAAACACTTTAAATAAATCTTAGAATTCCCAGAATAGTTTTTATGACTGTAGTGTAGTTTACTAATTGTAGTTTTTTCTTGTTTTTTTACACTTTGTGTACTTTTTAATGATGATGATATTTTTTACTAGGTACTTAAGCTTGATTTACAACGATTTACTAGCTTTTTAAACTTTTAATGAACTTAGGCTGGTTTGATACAACTCAGACATTTTTGCCTTTTAAGTAACAACCATGTAAAAGACTAGTTACTAATAAGATATTTTATTTAAGTATTCGAGAATTAATTATGTTAAAGAATTTGTTCTAGCTTTCTATAATACAAACAGGTATTAATTTTATTAAATTAACTAATTACTAAATTTTTTAATGAATGTAAACTATTTAACACGCAAAAACTTTTTTTTGAAGTTAATATTCTTAGAAATATGAAAAAAGGGGTTGATAATATAACAAATATATAAAAGTAACTAATAAATTGTCTTTCAAGTTTGGTTTTTATAGAGAGTTAAATTGTATGTAAAGTTACAAAAGTATTATTTAACTTAGTAAGTGCTTATGAAAGTACATAGTTTATAAACACTTAAGTATATTAGTCAATGTAAATTTTATTCTAATTTTATTTAATTTAATTTAAATAGTCATTCTATGTATAGCTAAAAGTTATTTGAAATGATAAGGTGAATAAAAGTAAAACTTTTCTCTAGTGTGAATAAAACTAAAACCAAAAGATTATTCAAATGTCACTAAAACTAAAACTGCGGCCCGCGAAGACTTTGTAAACTTGAAATTTGGCCCGCGATCACCAACTGCCTGCCGACCCCTGATCTACACCTTGTAAATAATGATAGAAATAATAATATGACACAAGTTTTTAAAAAAAATAGTTTTCGACTTTAGAAAAAAATATACATTTTAAATATGCCAGGCCTGATCCCTTTAAGTAGATAAACGTGACTAAAACAGATTAAAAACAAAAATTGAATAAAACAACGGCTCGCGGAAAAAATTGAAACATGAAACTTGGCCCGAGATAAACAATTGTCTGCCGACTCTGATTAAATCCAACTGCATCTTCGTTACTTTTAATTACAAAAAAGTAAAAGGCAAACGTTTAAAATTCATTTAGTTTGTGTTTTTTTAATATAATTTTTTTATGTGAAAGGTCTTAACAAGATATTTATCTATAAAAGTTCTCTTTGTTAAGAAAAGGTCACTAATTTACTTTAGATAGTTACCTTTACTGTATTGCCATTAAAGATTTTTCAATATTAACTTTAAATTAAATATTTATTAATTTTCGGTTTTATTTGTTAGACAAAATTTTCACGCTTTTAAAGTTAATTTGTCTACTAAACAATTTGTTATAACAATAGTTGTCTTTACCGTTTAAATTCGTTATAACCAATATAAAATTTTGTTTAATTTTAATATTGTTTCATTTTTAATTAAATTACTTAAAATTTCTTAAGTTTTAACAAATGGACTTTTTTTATATGAAGATTATATTTAAAAAAAATAGTGGTAAATAATAACATTTCCATTTCTATGAATTAAAAAATATCAATTAACAATATAATATTGAACAGTAAATAATAATTTATCTTACTTAATTACAATTTCTATGCAACTTTATATTTATAAAAAAACATAAAACGTTTACAACTAATTAATTAAAAACATGCAGTTATAGCTTTTAACTTAAATTGTCGGAAATTAATTCAAGAAAATTTATCGCATGTAAATTAAAAGTTTTAGATTAGAAAATTTTAAATTTAAAATTTAAACGTTAACCAAAAGAGATTAAATTTTATAAAACCACTCAATTAATCACTTTCAAAACTGGCCTTAACCTATTAATAAAATTAATAATACAATTGTTTAAGTTGATACAGTCTGGTACAAAAATTCATAAAAATAACTTATACTTGAATTTAAACTCTCTTGTCTGAAATACATACTTTTTTTAATGAACCTATGTAAAAATAGAACATTTTAATAATAAATTTAAAATGTTATAAGTTTTTTTTTTCGTAATATTTGTTATAAATATAGTGTCATTTCTAAAAAACTCAACTTATTTGTTTACTACTACAATTCTAAAGTATATAATTTCCCTAGCTCAAGTCTAACTACTAACTTTTTTAGTTGCAATTTACAAGCTATTTGAGCAAACTCAATGAATTGTAGAGTCGATATTTGTTTTATGTAAAGGACTTTAGAATTCATATAAAAATGTTTAGCTTTTTAATTTGTACTATTAGTTAAAAACTAGCAAATTAAGTTGTTATCTAATTAAAAATAACTTATAA
Organism: Thalia democratica; assembly: GCF_965202585.1. NCBI lineage: Eukaryota > Metazoa > Chordata > Thaliacea > Salpida > Salpidae > Thalia > Thalia democratica. The sequence goes on from NW_028139269.1 coordinate 19,117, forward strand.
CTTTAGTTACTTTAGACGAAACAATTTTTAGTTTTTTCAAAAATAGATGGTTTATAAAAAAAAAATTTAATAAAATAAAATTCAATTAACTTAAACACTTTGAAAAAACGATAATAGCAGCTAAAATTATTGTATAAATTAAAAAAAATAACTAAAAAATATTTGTAACAAAAATTAGATAGAAAACAATAAAATTGTTTTAAAACAGTTATTGATTTCTTACATATTCCTCATTTATATTTTTAGTAAATTAGTTTTCGTATTTTTATATTAAAATTTATGTTCTGTTTAAAAAATTACTAATAAAAGAAACGTCAATAAATTGTTTACTAAACGACAAATAAAAGCGCTCAAAATATTTGGTCCTAAGTCCTCTTGCACGAACATACCTTAAAGTTATTGAGTCGCACACCAAAAATATCTTTTAACGTCTTTTCCACGTCGAAAACAATAATGTTTAAAATATAATTAATAGGTGATAGTTTTTCCAAATTTAACAAAGGATTTTTATTTTATTATCACGTAGCAATTTTATATTATTCTTTATCTATATTTTATTTTTTATAAACACTGTTAGTTGAAATTTTTTATATAATAAAATATTGTATGTAATACTATTTTGAAATTTAAGTAAAGCACAAAACACAAAACTTTTTACATCAAAAAAAAAAGCTCAAAAATTTTAGATTAATATTTTAATTTTCTTTTTGTAACATTTAATTAACATTTTCCATAAATTTACATTATTTGGTATTTGATTTTTGTAATTTTCTTTAGCTTAATAAATGTTATTAAAGATTCTTCTAATTTATAAACTTCTATAGTTTTGATATTTTAATTTACTATGAGTTATCCTTAGTAAATATTTTTATTTAATTATGATTGACTTTGGGAAATTAAATTAGAAGGAAGTTTAAATGGATTGAAACTGAGCGTAATTCTTTTTTTTTTTTTTTTACTTCTTTTTTTAAAAGTAACACCAACACTACTAACATTAATAAATTATAAACATTTTAAATACTTGTAAAGCTACTATGAATTTTTTTTTTAATGCTGTTTAATTATATTGTTTTACTTATTTTTTTAATTATTTTATTAAATCAATTAAAATTTCTTTCTTTATAAATACTTACTCTTTTTTATACCAATAGTTGTTTAAACATACAACTTTATTCAATATTACAAAATTCTATTAGAAATTAATTCTTATTTCGAAAAAAAATGAACTCGGGTTGATTTTGATCGGGTGGATTTTGAACCGGGTGGATTTTGAACCGGGTGGAATTTGATCGGGTGGATTTTGACTCGGGTTGATTTTGATCGGGTTGATTTTAATCGGGTGGATTTTGAACCGGGTTGATTTTGACTCGGGTGGATTTTGACTCGGGTTGATTTTGATCGGGTTGATTTTAATCGGGTGGATTTTGAACCGGGTTGATTTTGATCGGGTGGATTTTGAATTGGGTGGATTTTTACTCGGGTGGATTTTACTCGGGTGGATTTTGACTCGGATGGATTTTGATTGGGTGGATTTTGACCCGGGTGGATTTTGATCGGGTGGATTTTGAACCGGGTAGATTTTGATCGGGTGGATTTTGACCCGGGTGGATTTTGATCGGGTAGATTTTGACTCGGGTGGATTTTGATCGGGTGGATTTTGATCGGGTGGATTTTGATCGGGTGGATTTTGATCGCGGGTGGATTTTGATTGCGGGTGGATTTTGAACGTGTCCCACTTTTTACAAGATATTTCTAGTCAAAAAATTATTTTCAAAGCAAATTAAACAAGTTTGTTCAAAACTTTTTCTACCCTTGTCTATGTTAGTAAAATAGAATGTTGTATGAGACACTGTTCAGATTAAACAAAATACTTTTTACTTGGTAACTCTGACAAAAAACTAAGTTTTCATAAGTAAAACTAAATAAATTTAATAAGGAAGTTATCATGCTTACAGCAAAACTAATCTAAGAGTTAAATAAAGAAAAGGCTTAAGTATTTTTTTTATAAAAGCAAATAAAAAATTAAATTATATTTCCAAAACTTTTTTAGATACATCAAAACTATTAAACTAACTCATCAAATTAGTCTATTTATTTTTAGCTATAGTGTTGACAAATATGACAATTTATTTTACCAACAATACTTTTTAATTAAATGTTTGGTTTTTATTTTTGAAAAACTTATCTAATAACATAATAAAAACATTAATTACTAATAAAAAAAATTTGAAATGCAAAGTAATAAAATTATGGATAATGTTAGTATAAAATAGTCAAAACAAATCTTGGTAGTTTGATGTGTTTTTTTGGAGGATATAACTTTATTTGTTAGTTTCTGTTATTAAAATGAAGTAAAGAAAATATTCCACTTTTGTAAAATTAAATTTAATAAATAACATAGTTACTTTCAGCTTTAACTAAAAAGTATCTTATATGTTTTATTATGTAATTGTAGGGGAGGGCAAACATTAAACCAATTTGATAAATTTGCTTGATAAACTTAAATTGACTAGATTTATCAGATAAAAAGTGTTTTTGAACAGCTTAGTTTAAATAGGGTTGCACTGAATAGTTAAAAACAAGTGTTAAGGGTGTATATGTTGTACAAGTTGAAATATTTGAAAATAACTTTAAACTGAAACTTTTGCTTTTAATTTTTATTATTCAGTTGCTACTTCAAACCAATCATATATATTTTATGTTCATAGGATAGGATTTTTAGTTTCATTACAACTTTTTAAAGAGTGCATTTGGCAGAAATAACATTTTGATTATTGATCTAAACTTTAACTATTGGTTTATTTCAGCTAATCTGTTGTTGTTAGCTTATATTAAAACTTTTACTAAAACTAATTATACATGAATACAATAATTGTGGCTATAAATTGGCTTCAAATATATGAAACTTATGAGTTAAGCCTTTTGAGTTATGAACTTTAATTATTAACATGCAATACTTAACATTATTGTTTTGGTATAAAAATTTGATAATAATAAAAAAGTTAAATACTTAACATTAATGAAATACATTGAGTTTATAAAGAAACCTATTTAAACGTTTATTAACCTAACTAACAATAAAAAAGCATTACATATAATTTTTAACAAAGTTCAAAAACATTTCTCACAAATGAACAGGCTTTTGAGATACATCAGTAATTGTACACTAAGTTATAAAATCAATTTTTTGTAATCTGTAGTATTGACAAGTATAACATTTTATTTCACCATTCATACTCTTTGAAAAGGTGCTTGAATTTGTTTATAAATATTAGAGCTACATAATTAAAAAAACATTAAAAAGCCTTATTATAAAACAAAGCTCAGATATAAAAACTAACATAACCATTAGTAATTTAAATAAAATCTAGTAACTTTGTTTGTATTTTTGGGCTGAAGTTTTTTTTGTTTATTACTACTATTAACGAAAAATTACTGGTTGTGTATTGAACGACAAAAAAAAAGCGCTTAAAATGTTTAGTCCAATGACCAGGTGTACTAAAAAACTTATGTGTTATCTATTCATACACCATGGATACTGTTTAATGTCTTGTCCAAGACAGAGAAATAAATAACAAAGTGATTCTTCATTTAATGTGCATATACTTTCAATTTAATTTTCTAAGTGTCTCATACCACACTTGATTACTCTAACATAGGGATGTGAAAAATTTTAAACAAATTTGTGAAATTTGTTTTCAATAATAAAACAATTTTTTTCCAGAACTATTAATTAAAAAATACACTTTGGTACAGACTGATTTGAAAGAGTTGCATTGAAGAGTTAAAAACAAAAGTTTAAAAATATACAAATTTTAAGTTACTTAAATATGGAAATTAAAGTTAAACCGAAATTTGTACTTTTTTTAAGTATTCAGTTGCCCCTTTCAATATAATCATACATATATATACATATATATACATATATATATATATATATACATTATGTTAACAGTATATTGAATTTATTCTTTGTAAAATTTATTTTACAAACTAAATTTCGGTCAAAGACCTCGTCAGTGCTTAAATAAATCTAAAAAAATATGTGACAGTCATGGAAAATAGCATTTAAACAATTAGATTAAAATAAAACCAAATTTTTACTAAAACAAATTTAAAGAAACTAAACAAATTAAATTTTAATATTAAGACTGAGTTTTGGTAACTTTTAAATTTTATTAAGTTTTAAAATCAATATAAGAACAATAATAATAAAAGCTGTATGTAGCTTTCTTTTTTCTTTTAGTTAATTTACAGAGTAAAAATTGCTTAAGCAAAAATGTAATTAATAAAGTGAGCTTAAAATTGAGTTGATTTTAATATAACCTATTTTAATGTTGACGTAACTATTGTAAATTTAAACAATCTTGTGCTTGTAATCGCTATGAAAATTTGAAATTCCGCTCAAATAGTTTATAAAAAAACTTATAGTATAGTTTAAACAAAATTTTTCCTAAAAACGAAACAAGTTAAATTATAATACTAAGTTTGAATTTGTGACAAAGTTAAATTATAGTTAAGTTTAAAAATCAAAGAACAACACAAATAATAATAAAAAAATCTGTATGTAGCAATCTTTTTTCTTTTAGTTAATTTACAGAGTAAACATTGCTTAAACAAAATTGTAATTAATAAAGTGAGCTTAAAATTAAGTTGATTTTAATGTAGCCTATTTTAATCGTGACGTAGCTATTGAAAATTTAAACAATCTTGCGCTTGTAATCGCTATGAAAATTTGAAATCCCGCTCAAATGCTTTATATAAAAACTTATAGTTAAAACAAGTTTTTACCTAAAAACGAAACAAGTTAAATTATAATACTAAGTTTGAATTTGTGGCAAAGTTTAAAATTTTAGGTAAGTTTAAAAATCAAAGAACAACACAAATAATAAAAAAAATCTGTATGTAGCTTTCTATTTTCTTCTATTTGATTTTCAAAGTAAACATTGCTTAAATATAAATTTAAACTGAAACGTTTTGAAGTTTGTTTTTAAAAAGTATGCTTTGGTTAAAAGAAAATTTCAAAAACGAGCTGCAAATTTTTACTTTATAAGGACCACATTTTATGTTTGTGATATTATTTATGTTATATTAATATTATGCATATTATTGTTTATTGAACGAAAAAAAAAGCGCTCAAATAATTGGTCCAAGGACCTGGTGAACGAAAAAGCCTTTCGGTTATCGAGTCATACATAAGGATACAGTTTAAAGTCATGTCCAGGACAAACTTATATTATAATTTTGTGTATTTTATATTATTATGTATTTATATTTTATTCAATATATTGAATAAAGTTGTTGTAAAAAATAAAGTAAATGACTATGGAAGGTAAAATCGAAGCTTTGATTGAAAATTCCAAACTGGGAAAACTGTTGAAAGAAAAAGTTATTGCATTTTTATGTAAAAAAGACAATGAATTTAATTCACTCCAGGCTGATATTTGTAGATTAAAAACTGAGTATAATGAAAAAAGTTAGAGCATTGAAAAGAGTATTGTTGAAATTAAGAATGATGACAAATATGTGATGTTTAGTAACAGAGTTATTTACTTAGAAGAAAAAGTCACAGATTACAAAGAAGTTTTTTGGAATTCAAAATAGAGTTTTCTTCTAAATTTGAAAATTTTGAATCAAATTTTTCTACATATGTTGATGCAACGGAAACAATGAAACCAAAAGACTTTTATTCCAAAATCAATACTAAAATTAACATTTTTAAAGCAACTTATGCTGATATTGCCAAAAAAAAGCCAGTTGAAGTTCTTACCGACATAAGTAGTAAACTTGATGTTGTAAAAGATAAAGTAGAAGCTGATAATGAACAAAAACAGATTGAAAAGAAAAGACTAAATATAATCGTGTTTAATATTCCTGAAAATAAATGTGTTCCTTTACAGGGTCAATTTGATAGCTGCAAGAAAGATTTCAAAGTCCTACAAGAAGTGTTAGGTGAAAATAAAATCGAGAAACACGAACTAAAATCCTTATACCGTATAGGTAAATTTGAAGTTGGAAAAGTAATACCTATAATTATAAAACTCAGTGACACAAAAGCTAAAGAAAGACTGATGATTAAATCTCAAGTATGTGACACATGAATTTGAAGTTAAAATCTACATAAATCAGGATCGAACCATTGAACAACTGAAAATGTTTAAGAAGCTACGAGAAGAATTATAAAGAAAACAAGCCATGGCAGAACAAAATAATCTCAAAATAAAATATTTTATAAGGAACAATAAAATAGTGGAAGCTACAAATCATCTTTTTCATGTCGACATCTAGAAGCTCTGGGATTAATAGGACAGACTGTAAGTCAGATAATCTAAATTTTTATAATAAACTTGATCTATCTGCTAGTTTTTATAAGATTAATCGGTCTTCTTTAAATAGTTATATTAATAGTAATTAAAAAATGTTTTATACTAATATACGATCTGTTGTAGATAAAGTTGATATTTTAAAAAATTACTTATATATGAAAGACATTGATTTATTTTTTCTAACTGAAACATGGTTGTAACATGGTCTAACTGAAACATTATTTTTATATATCTACCTTCCTCCAGTGGCTTCGAAATGTGCCCAAACTGTTAAAAATGTAATTAAACTGATTAAGTTGTTTTTGCCGGATAGTTATTCTTTTTTTATTGTTGGAGATTTCAGTCTGCCAAGCATAAACTGGAGAATTCCTTATACATGCTTTAATGAATCCCAGGAATTTTTTCTTGATTTCTGCACAGATAATTTTTTAACTCAAGTAATTGAAAAACCAACTCATAAAAGTGTAAACATACTCGATTTATTAATTTGCAGCCATTTGGGTTTAGATAAATTAACTTCTTTTTTAACTAGTTTCCCATTAACAACCACGTGTGACGACAACTTGATCTCATTTAACATTAAAACTGAAAGTCAAAAAATACCTAATTCTAATATAGTTTCATATAATTTTAAAAAGGATGATTTTAAAAATATTAACAAATACTTGTCAAACATTGATTGGACTACATTATTTAATAAATCAAAAAATCTCCAACACTTTTATGACCAACTTATCGACTTAATTCAAACTTCAATTAAACTCTTTATTCGACCTTATCCTAAAAATAACAAATGTAAAAAATATCCATCTAACATTAAAAAATTATTAAAAGAAAAACCTATTCTTTACAATAAAAGTAAGAAAAAAAATCATTCTCCAAAGACTATAAAATTAAATCAAAAGAATATGAATTAGTTGTTAAAAAATACAATTTAGAATATCAAAAATACTTCTGCACTAACCCAAATTTCAAAAAGTTTTATAGCTACGTTAAAACTAAAATTAAATTAAATACTTAATTGCCTCTTCTATTTGGTCCTCATAAAAACAAAACAGTAATTTCAGATTTTGAAAGAGCCACACTTTTCAATAAAAATTTTCAAAATGTATTTAAACAAGATCAAAATCATCAAAGTTTTAAGCAACCTAGAAAAAATGCAGTAAAATGAAAAGTTTTATTATAAGTTCTGAAGATATTAACACATCGACGAAGCACCTTCAAGATAAAATTATTAGAACGCCAGAGAAAACTCCACCTTATTTTATTAAGTATGCTTAATCATTAGTTTCTCCTGTATCATTAATTTTTAATTGCTCCCTAGCATTGTCAGAAATACCTAAACAATGGAAAACATCTTATGAAACTCCAGTATACAAAAAAAGTATCAAAAACGACCCATTAAATTATAAGCCAATATCTTTAACCAGTACGTTTTCCTGAACTTTTGAACACATTATTTCCCAAAAAATATTTAATCACCTCTTCGACTTTAATTTATTAACACCAAAACAATTTGGCTTTCTTCCCCAATGATCATCAGGAATTCAACTATTGACATGTTTAGATACTTGGTTAATAAATTACTTGAACAATGAATCAGTCACAGTGGTCTATACTGACATCAAAAAAGCTTTTGACTCTGTGTCACACATAAGATTATTAAAAATTATAATTCAATATGGTTTTGATGATAACTTAGTGAATTTGTTCAGCGAATTTTTAAATAGTAGGACACAAAGTGTACTCATTAACAACACATTATCAGATCCTCTGAAAATTCGCAGTGGAGTACCACAAGGTGAAGTCATTGATCCTCTTCTTTTTTTAATTTACATCAACGATATCACTTTTAATATTCTTATTTAAAAGCGAAATAAGTCTATTTGCAGATGACGCAAAAGTATTTAGCAAGTCAATAAAATTCACGAAAAGCTAAAAACCAGAAAACTTGATTTAAACCGAAAAATGCCAATTTCTAACCATCAATAAAAATAAACCCTTCCCTATTAACCTTTTAATTAATAAAACTAAAATACCAGCAGTGAAATTTATTAAAGACTTAGGAATACATATATCTGAAAATCTAAAATGGAACGAACATGTAAGATATTTATATAAAATTGCTCAAAACTCATCATACCAAATACTTAAAAGTTTTAAGACCAGTTCTGCTAGTATTCTTACTAAATATTTTAAAATCTACGTTCGCCCTAAACTCGAATACAATACCCAAGGGACGTAGCTGGCTTAAAAAAGTTACGAATCTGCAAAAAAAAATCAAGAATAACGTGTGATGACGTCATAACGGGAATAGAGTAGTTTTAATTACCTTTAATTTTATATGAAAGTGTGCAGTTTTGTTAAAAGTTAAAAAATAAATTGAATGTTGAAGTATAATAAATAACTGAATACAAGGCGATTTGTACTGGTCTTGACCCCCTATTCCTTTATGTGTTGAAACTTTTATAAGCCTATAAAACCTTTTATTTGAAATAACAATATTAATTAATAACTTTACTTTAGTAGTATTACTGATAGGCCTAAAATATATAAGTTTGAAAACAGTTTACCCAATTCAGAAAACATTTGCAAAAATTTTTGCTTTAATTAGATAAAAATCATAAATTTTAGGAGTTTAATAAAAAACAAAAGACATATAAAATAAAAAAGTTCACAACATTACATAAAATTCAGATCTACAATTACTTTATTTTGTCAAAAATAATTAATAAAGTAAGGAAGAGTACATGTCTTTGTAAATGTTATTAATAGCTTTGGTAGAACAAATGTTTAAGCTGTAAAAAAGAATAAAACATTTTTTTACTAAAAAAAATTTGTTAAATAAAAGCTGTAAAAAAGAATCAAACTTTTTTTTTACAAAACAAACTTGTTAAATAAAACAACTTAGTTAAATAACCACAAACTTTGAATATTAAACATTAATAGTATTCAGATACAATGTAAAACATATAAATAAATTCAAACATAAAGATTTTTAAACATAAAATATATTAAACACTTATTTTAAACTTGTTATGAATTAATAATACAACTAAACACTTGTTAAAATAAATAGTATTAACTTATTAATCTTAGATTGAAACGGTTATATTAAACTTATTTTAAAACAACAGATACAATACATATTCTTGGTACGTTTAAATAAAAAATAAGTTTACAGTAATATTTAAAAACAAGTTGAAACAAACTTTATGTTTTACATAGTTGTCTGAAAACATCATTCAAAGAGCTTTTTCTTGAAGTACTTATCTGGAACTCTTTGTAACAAACTGAACTTCAAATTGATTGACTTTAATATTAGCTTTGACTGTCAATGTTGCCAAGTTGTGGTTTTACTTTCAAATGATATTTGCATAATTTGACCCTTAGAAAACTTAACTTTTCAACTTAGTTTTACAAATCTTTAAAACAAATAAATTTGTAAAAATCCACACATAGTGTACCAAGTTTACAGTAGTAATACAAGTAAAACTCAAAAACTATTTTTCAAAATGTAAAGCTAACTAGAAAATACAAATGTACTAATTTAGTTTTTTGTAATTTTGTAAACTACTTAAAACTTGTTAATATAAAGATGAAAAAAACAGAAATAATGAAACACCTTTGAAAGTTAGGAATAAAACCAAAAACTTTGATAAAATCTTCATAAAATAAAACACTATGCATAGAAAACAAACTCATTGTAAACAAATAATATAAAAATACAAGTAAAATAGGTATTAACAACAGTTCTACCCTATGACCAACACCAATTCCAGGATTTTTTTTCTTGAATTTTCTTAACATAAAAACTAGCACTTAGCTGAGAAGAATAAAAACAAATGAAATCATAAAAATAAACTACAAGACAGTATTTTTTCCTCTGTAAAAATGTTCAATTTCCTATTTTTTGCCTAATAAAATGTTCTAAACTTTTTTTTCTTGAAAACTTTCCTTTCCTGCAGAACATTTTCATTAACCTAAGACTTTTCCCTAGTAAGTACTCATAAAGCATTAAACAATTTTCAATTTAATTCTTTAAACTTTGCTAAAAAATGCAATAAAAACTTTAACTAAGGTAAGCATTTATAAAATCTTTAAAACAAGTTTTAATTAAAATAAAGTTCTAAAATACAAGAAAAAGTTTTTCAATTTGTCTTCTTGTTGCAAGCTATTTGTCTTATTATATTATTTTTTCTGATTTAATAGATTCTAATCTTCTTGATAAAACTTAAGAAAATGATATTATCACATTATTTCAACAGTTTTTTATTTTGTATATTTGTCAACCACAAATTTTTCGCACTAATATTTACGTTTCTGTAGATTTGCAGAAATGTACCAAGCTACGTGTCTGCAATACCCCAATATGGTCACCTAATTAAATAAAAAGCATTATTAGGATTGAGTCTGTGCAGAGAAATTTTACCTGTTTTGATTGTAATAGATGCAACATTTTAAATACCTCATACAAAGATAGATTGGTGAAGCTCGGATTGGAGCCTTTAGAGTATAGAAGATGGCTGTTTGACTTGATAACACTTTTTAAAATTCTTAATGGTAAATATAAATAATTTTTCAATCAGTTTTTTGTTTTTCTTAGACCAATTATAATTTAAGAGAAAATTATTAAAAAAAATATAATTTTAACAACAGTCAGTGGCAAAATTCTTTTTTCTGCAGAACAATAAATATGTGGAATAAATAGGTTACCGCAGGATATGGTTTCGTGTGGGAGGGTGGAACATTTTCGATTAAAACTAAAATGAAAATTTAAAACTAAAAAAAAATTGATGTAAATAATATAAACACAAGTAAAATACAGTGATTATCGAATAAAAATTTATTTTAATATATTAGTAGCACTACGAATAATTTTTCTTCCCTACGCCTTCCCCCTACAGATTTTAAGTTTTTATATATAATTTTTTGTGAATGTGTAATCTTTTATAGTTATGGCCTATGCATAAGTTTTTTATAGAATTTATTCTGTTTTTTTTTGTGCATTCTAAGTTATAATTTATCATACAGGACTATTTGTTTGTACTTTTTTTTACTATGTTATGGTTTGGATCTAATTTTCATTAAATGTAATTTGTTTGTTTCTTTTTTCGTGTGTATTGTTTAAGCGGCTCAGGTTTTAATGCCCGAGTCCATCTTCGCACAATAAACTCCAATAATAATAATAATATTATATATTTTATATTAAAATATATTATATATTATACATTATAAAATATTTACAATACATGTTTACACTATATTTAATAAGTGATTTAACTTGTTTTAACACAAAGGTATTACCAACACAGGTGTTCAGTTACGTTTATTTGGTACAATTTAGTTTTATTTCTTAAGTTTAGATTTCAGGGACAAAAAAAATGATTTGAACACATGATATTTAGATAGATTCTTAATTAGTAGGTAATTAGAAATGATTAACAAAAACAAGTATTTACAAGTATTTTTAAGTATTAGGACAAAAATCAAGTAAATTTAGCATTTACAAAAAACCATAAATAAACAAAAATTAAAAAACACATAAAAAAATAAAAACAGGGATAATAACAAAATCTGTATCAAAAAGAAATAAATTAAAATTATTATATTTAAAATACGGGCAAAAAGGTTGATGAGTTCCTATCTTAAATTTAAAAAATATTTGTTAGATAATATATTCAAATTTACATATTGAGCATGCTTCTGATTTTTAAGGAGGGTTGTATGGAGTTTTGCACATGTTGGATCATGAGATGTTACTGCTATCTAGATTTTTTTCTCTTTGTATTTATAACACAAAGAAATAGTCAGTTTTTCTTACAAAACAAAAATCAATAGATTTACAAAAAAGAAAAAACAAACTATAAATTATGAACAATTTCATTTGAGACATAACTTAACAACTGAAAACGTGTTTATGAAAAATTTGACATGTAGTTATAAAATAAAATCATAAAGTTTGTATGTTTTTAAATAAGATGTAATTTATACTGTTACTCTGAGTTAATAGAGCTCATTCTATTCATTACCAGCCAGAAACAGCATTATATCCTTTAAGAATAAACTAATGCAGAAGTGCTCATAATATTTTTATTCTTAATACCAGGGTTTCCCAAGGGAGAGCATATTGCCCCTTTTCAGGCTATTTTAGTAAGCTGGCGGTGATACTTAGGACAAGTCTGTGGGAAATAAGAGGTAATAAAGTAAAAACAGTTTGATATCTAAAGATTAAGTATAGGATGCGATATCTAATAAAAAGAAGTAACTTATTTTGGATTTCTAGGGGGGAGGGGGTGGGAGCAGACTTGTTAAAATGCTAATTATTACTATGGTAATTCAGCAATGAAGCGTATAAAATTTGGTTTGTTTTAAGTTAATAATTTCACGCTCGAGTAAACAAAGCAGAGCTTTTTAACATGTCTGGGTGGGAGTATCATACAGTTAATAAAAAATTTGTTATTTTTATACATATAGCTGAAACATAAATACTGGTAAACTTGAGTTTTATTTGACTACTTGAGTTTGACGTTTACACATTAAGCTGAAAAAAGGGTCAAAAGGGAAAAGGGATCTTTGAAATATAAATGCTACAAAGAAAACTGTTGTACAATCAACGTTACAAATAGTTTTACAAAAAGAGTAAATTTTGTTCTTGTTTAAAAATAGTTAAAATTTTAATGTACAATGGAACTTTAAGACCAAAAAAAGAAAATAGTTAATTGAATACCAGAAGATCTAACTTTTATTAAAAAAAATATTTCAACCACCTAAATAAATATAGGCTGTGCTGTGTGTAAAAGTCTAAATAAAACAACAAAGATTTTTTTCAACTAAATTTAAAATCCAAAAAAGCTTGTGATAAAATTACATGGTGTAAAAAAGCTATTAGTATGAATATTTTGTAAGTGTTTTTGATTAGATCCATTGAATAAAAATAAATCCCTAAATATATTCTTATATCTACTTTGCAAAATCACTGCTTGTTAACTTAAAAAGTAGTTACATTCCTTTAAGATAAATATAAAAAAATTGTTCATAGATTTGACTCCTTGTCACACTTGCTAAAATATAAAAACATTATTTGTAACTGGTGCTTTGATAAATCTAATTTTTTAATATATTACAATACTCAAAAAAATAAGCAAATGAATTTTTGGAAATGGTAGCACTTAGCAGTTTGTTTAAATCAGAACTAATGTTTAATAAAGAAGTTGATGGCTTGCTTAAATATATATCATTCTTCATATGTTAGTTATTTGTTTTAAACACAAAGATGTTAACAACAGAAATGTTCAGTTGCGTTTATTTAGTACAGTTAAGCTTCACTGCTAGAATTCAGATCTCAGGTAAAAAAGAAAAGAAATTGATTTAAAACATCTTAGATATGAAAGATTTACAACTAGTAGTTATGAGTAATGATTAACAATAATAAAATAAGTGTTTATTAGTAGTTTAAAGTATTGAGATAAGATTCAACTAAATTAAGCATTTAAAACTAGCTAAAACATTATAAAAAGTTAAAAAACAAATAAAAACACAAAAGCAGTTAAAACAACAAATTCTATATAAATATAAAGAATTGAAAATTTTGACGTTTTGAGATGACGGAAAAAGGTCCGTGACCTTTGATCTAAGATTTTAAAAATCTCTGTTGGATTATACTTTGTAACATTACATATTTGGCATGCCTTTGAATTTTAAGATGAGATTTTAGATAGTTTTTACAAGAAATGACATTGTTTTTAAAAACAAGTGTTTCTTTATTTAAAAAAAAAATTAGCAAATAGTGACTTGTTTAATAAGATAAAACCTATTAGTTCTTCATAGTTTTGAAAATTATGAGAAACTTTAGAAGCAAATACACATAGTTTATTAAGTATGAATGAAAATGAATATTTTGATTAGTACAATACTTGAAATATAATGCTAAAGAACTAGAAAAGCAGACTGCATTATTCTATATACTTTATTCTTTTAATAAGCAATAAAGCAATATTATATACAAAAGTACTATTTATTTAATACGTCGTTTCTGGCGTTAGACAAAAAAAATGATATAAATAATAAATAATTCTGCATTTCTAATATCCTTTACTTTCACTAATTATTTTAAAAAGTTTGATACTATTTTCTTTTAATTAAAATATACTTTTCAAAACATACATACTTGCATTTTATCAAAATAAGTCTAATATTATCATTTTACTAACATAACCTATTTCTAATTAATTTACAAACAGATAAATATTTGATAATTTTTTTCAAAAATTAGATGTAAACATATTATTAAGTTATTGCTATCTCTAGTAAAAAACTTAATATATTTAATTTAAATGTTTTTATACTAAATACTATTATAAAAGCTAGCACAAATTATATTTTACTGTAATTAACATGTAAGTTTGGTATAAAGCCAACCTTTTTTTCATTAAAAACTTATTTAAAAATGTTTACAGAATATTGTAAAAGTTTCAACAAGACAAATACAGTTTTTTATAAGTCATGTATGTTTAATAACTAACTCCAACTTTTCTCAGCCTTTGTTAAAAACTTTTTAACTAAACTTGTAAATTTTGAATCAAAAAAGTCCAAAAAAGCCTCACTTTAAAAGTTTTTTAGAATCTTTGCTGGAGGTTGTCATGAAATATTGGCAGTTGTGTACAATAAAAGCTTTGGTTAAATATTTTTTTTTTTTGAATTTACTAGTGTAACTTTATTAAATAAAACAACAAGTCATAAATTAAATGCATGTTTTTCATACTTAAAAAATTAAACTTTTTTATTTCTTTTCTAGGTCATTTTTTCTTTTATAGATTTAGAGTCATCATTGTATTTCAAATAGAAAATTTAATAAAATTAAAAATAAGATAGCTTTAAATTAAATTGTTAAAACTTGTTGTTTAGAATCAGGGATAGTTGTAAGAAGAAAGTCAGGGTTATCTAAAACCTCAATAGAAAACTTTTAAAAATTTATAATATAAGTTTCCACAAAATCAGGACAAACACTGTACAATAAATTACAACTATGTAAAAAATATAGAAAAATAATTGAAAATCGAATTATTTATCAAAATTTAGAGTCAGGTACAGTGGTGTGCAATAAATGACAGTTATGTAGAAAATAGTAGAAAAAAAGTTTGAGTAATTAAATGTTATCAATATTTAGAATTAGGGACAGCAGTATGTAGTAAATAAAAGCTGTTTATAAACTTAAAAAATGATTCAAGTAAACTTAAAATCAGTAATTTCCACTTCAAGGTCAATACTGTACAATGAATAAAAAGTTAAAAAAAAAATTATGAAAAAAAGTTACTATAAACTAACATAATACAGTATGGATAAAATTAATTGTAATATAGAATCTAGTACGGCGGTGTGCAACTTGTTTTGTATCAGGAGGTTCATCAACAGTATTTATAATGTATAATCTTATTATTTACCACGCTTCCAATATAAACATGTTATCTTACAGAAAAAATTGACATAAAATGTATGATTACTCTTGATTAAGGTATTAGAAAACCTGTATGATTATTTAATTTTATTTTTTAAAAAAATACCAATAAAAACATTTAATGTTTACCAGAAATGACAGTGGTTTTAATAAGAAGTATTTCTATATTTAAAAAAAAATAGCAAATGGACTTTTTTTTAACGTGATTAAACCTAGTAGCTTTTTATAGTTGTGAGAAATTAATTAGAGTCTTAAAAATGCAAATATTCCAATTTATTATATATAAATGAAAATGAATAATTAGAGTAGTACAATATTTAAAATTCAGAGTATAAAAATTGAAACACAAACTGCGTTATTCTATACATTTTATTCTTTTAATAAACAATAAAATAAAATTATATACATAAGTACTTTTTATTTAATATGTCGTTTCAGGCATTATACAAAGAAAATTATACAAATACAAAGATTTCTGGTTTTTTAAAACATCGTAAATTTTCACTAACTATTAAAATGGATTTGATACTAGTTATTATTTTAAAACTTAAATTATACTTGCATAAAACAGAATTACTTGCATTTTATATTACCGGTTTAGTAACATAACTTATTTATAGTGAATTTAAATACAAAAAAATATTTAATTAGTATTTTGATAAAGTATATATATATCATTAATCTTTTCCCTCTCTAGTAAAATTCTTGATATATTTCAATTTAAATTTGTTTATATTAAATATCAATATAAAACCTAGTGCAAACTTATAGTTTAATGAAATTCATATATGTGTAAGATATAAAGCCAATCTTTTATCCACATTTAAAACTTATTAAAAAAGTTTTACGAGTATAACGAAACTTTTTTTATGATAAACAAAAAAAAATATTTCAAATCAAACATGTTTGATAACTAACTTCTGCTTTTCTTAGCCTTTGTTAAAAACTTTTTAACTAAATTTGTGAATTTTGAATCGGAAAAGTCCATAATAGTCTACGTCCGTATTGCATTTAGTATATATAAGTAAAAGTTTTGAGTGAATATACAGAAGAGAAAAAAATGGCCCGCACAGAACAAACCGCCCGCAAATCAACTGAAGGAAAAGACGAAAGTTTCAAGTTTAAAAGTGCTAAGAAAAGGCTTTTGGAAAAACGAAAAAGCAAAGTCAACTCCGGAAAAATAATAAAAAAGCAGCTTCATAGTGACTGTTGTTTTTACAAACTAAATGCTCCTCTTATCCCTAAGAAAGTTCGAGAAGGGTTAGCAAAAATTCCGGATCTTGTAACTGAACCACCCAAGAAAATTTACAGAGGTAGAGAGTTTGAAGAACCGTTAACAGAAGAGGAACTTATGCAAGATAATAAAGAATTCATCAAAGCAATATGGTCCCACAGAGAAAAAGAACATTTTATATCTATTTGCAAAAAGTTTACTAAAAGGTACAAAAATAAGAACAAAATTGAGTTTTTGAAGAAAATATTTCCAAATAAGCAGAGAGGGGATATAGTTAAATACTATTATATAGAAAAAGGAGAACTTAAAAAGAAACAGTAAAAAAACATTAGGAGTCTACTATAGGCAACAACTAGAGCGTCAAAAGAACTTTTTTAAGTTTAGGAAAATAAATGTTTGTAAAGTTTTACTGTACTTGAAGTTTTTAATAAACATATTAGTTTCTACATTGTTATTGTTATTTATTATAAAAGTTGTATAACGTGTATTAAATAAAATATTTTTTATAAGCTACATTCATTTTAATGAAGCCTTATAAATAAATGGACATTCGATTGTAATTAATTGGAAACTTGTGTTTTCGCTTATAAAAACACTAGAACTAGTCATCGCAAAAAAGTTTGTAATAATAATGGCGTAGTAATGCTTTTTTTTAGATGAGCATAAGTTTATAAATGTTCAGGACATAACTAGTCTGTGTCTCTAACTGGACAAATTTTAAATTGCTTAACCACAAAACATAGAGCAGGAATAACATTATTGGTGTTAATAAAATTATTTTGCGCGATTAAGTTTTTCTAATAAACAGTTCAATAACAAAAGTAAATAAAAAATGATCCAAATCATTTCTTTTTAGACAGGGCGTCGTGTAGGTTAAACCATTAGAGCAGAGATCTACATAAATTATTTAAATATAATGTTTTAGTAATTTTAAAAGTATTACTTTTTATGTAAAACCTAGTTTGCAAGCGATTTTTAGTAGTCGTACAATTTTTATTTTACTTAATTAGTTTTAGAAATTATTTAAAAAAATTGGAATTTAAGACACTTGTAAACTGTCCCACCTTAACCAAAAACACCTCGCGTCGCCACCTTATTTATATATGCTTATAGTTGGTAGTATTTAGTAATAAAAAAAAGAAGTATGCATTTTTCAGTAATATAGGTAATTAAAATATAAATAAAATGTATTTTTTAATTAAAAATGAATGCTTAAAATATACTATAGCAACGTTAAGTTAATAAGCATGTAACCTTTAGCAAAAAGTATTACAAAATAAAATTAAACGTATAAAACATAAATCTAATGGCGTGTATTATAGGTATATTGTATATAACATTTTGAATTTCTTCATTTCAAACATAAAAATTATTTAAATTTAAATTTTTTGAATTAAAAATTTGAGGTTCAAGCTAAAAAAATTCAACTATATGCATAAGTTTCTTTAACTTAACTTCCTATTAAAAAATTGAAACTACATTATTTCAAAATAAAACAATTTAGCTTTACTTAGTTGTAACGAATTCACAATAGCCATTTTATTTATGTTTATATTTATTAAGTTTACTATTTTTGAGACATCGTTTACTATATTTTTAAGAGTCTATTGTTAATATGCTGTAAAAAATTCACGGAAAGACACTTAATTTGATAGTTCAGTATGATTAATGTTTACTAATAGATAACTATAAAACAAACTTTGTTTAAAGAATGGCAGTTATAAAATAAGCTGGGCATAAAACAAAGTGGCTTCTGGTTTTACGCAAGTTTTCTCCTGGTTTTTAAAAAATCTTCAATTTTTTCAGAATTCCTTCAAAGTTTTAACAAGTATATCTTATTTTTACCATCATAAGCAGTAAAATAACTTTAAGTTAAAAAAGGTGCTTTTGATAGCTTTAAACTACTTAAATGATATATTAATACTATTATTTAATCTATGTTTTATTCTAGTGCAACCTCTGCTATTATTTTGAATCAACTTTTTCAAAGTTCTTTGAATATAATTGTTAAAATGTCTTTATGGTAATAAAAAAACATAAATGAGCATATATTTTAGTTTAATTTTACTGTTTGTGTCAATTTGCGATTTGTAATTTATTATATATTAACCTATCTATTACTTATTACAAAAAACTTGCAAAAAGTAATATAATTTTCTAAAAAAAAATAAAACAAAAACTAAAAAAGATTATTAGGTATAAACAACTAAATAATTGCTTTATGTTATTTATAATTTGTTTTGTATTTCTTCTTGTTGAACAATACACTAGTGTTTTACAACAGTTTTTTGGTTTTTTTAAAATTTTAAAATTGAAAAATTTCACTTATCTTCTGTAAAATACAATTAATTGGCTTTGTCGAAAACAGTATGTGAAATATTTGCTGGTAAAATATGCAAACTCTATAAAGTTGCATCAGTAAAAAATAGGTTTTTGATGACTGACTTTACATGACATTCAAATAAATAGAAAAGCAAGTAGAAAATATTTCCATAAGTTACGAAAATAATTTGCTAATTACTTATAAAAATTTATTTTTCATGTGTAAATATAATACAATCTATAATTATTATCAAACAAAACTGTTGAAAAATTAAATTTAAATACTCTAGGTTTTTTCACGATTTCTTACAAAACTCAAGGTTTTTTAGATTTTTAAAATTCTAAGTTCTTTTTTTTTATAAGTTGTCAAAACCCAGGCTTTATGGTCATCTTGAGAACAACAATCAATAAACTTTAAAATATTCAATTTAGACAATAACATATATTCTTAATACAAAATTAGATAATAAAATCATACTAGATAAATTTTTAGCTAATTCTAGCTGAATTTTTTTATTTATAGTGATCTTTTATATTAACTTTCAGTTATGATTTAAAATTAGTTTATTTTAATAAAAAACTTGAAATGTTAAATATTTTTTTTATCCGAAGACAAAAGATAATAATTTTTTCTTTAAATACTAAAAATTTATTTTTTTAGAGTAATTTAAAAAATTAATAAGCTTTTGCTTACGATTTGAGTAAGTCATTTATTTTTACCGTGATGTATTTATTAAAATAGAAATCTATTATAATTACCAGCTAGTTTACATTTTTTTTACAAGTTAAACAAAACTTTTGAATAATATGTTTATAAGCTTTATTTTATATATAACTAATTTGCTTTGTCGTCATAGTTATTTTTTATTTTTGTTATAGCACTTTGAGTATAACTGTAATTAATATTTTTATTTTAAACATTTCTTTTAATCAAAACTTATATATATATATATATATATATATATATATATATATATATATATATATATAAACAGGATTTGCACAATGTTTAACAAACCAAACCTTTGAGTTAACAGATAAAAAATGTAAACTTCATTATACAACTAAACAGAACATAATACAATATATATTCTGTTTATTCTGTGTATATTATTATTTATCAACCTATCTATTACTATTACTAAAAATCTCCAATAACTAATAAAAGGTTACAAAAAAAAATAAAACAAGACCTAAAATAATTATAAAATATAAAAAATTAAATGATTGTTTAATGTAATTTATAATTTGTTTTATACTTCTACTACTTCCTCTAAAAACGAGTCTTTTACAACAGCTTTTAGTTCTTTTAAAATTTTATTATTGAAAAAATTAACTTATATTCTATTAAACACAATTGACTTTATCGAAAACAGTGAACGAATCATTTAACAAATAGGTTTTTGTTGACTAACTTTACATGAGACATTAAAATAAATAGAAAAAGTAATTACATAATTCAAGGAAATAGTTTGTCAATTACTAATTATAAGTTTAATTTTTCATATCTAAACACAATACAATATATTATTGAAAAAAATTTGTTAAGAAACTAAATTTAAAAAATTCCAGGTTTTATCACAATTTTGTACAAAACTCAAGGTTTTTTAAATTTTCAAAAAGTTCAGTTCTTTTAAGTTTAAGTTGTCAAATTCAAGGTTTTGTGACCACCCTGAGAATAACAATCAAAGGATAAATTTTAAAAGAATCAAACTAAACAATAATGTGTATTCTTAATAGAAAAAAGGTATTATTATCATACTAGATAAATTTTCAGCTAACTTAAGGTAATTTTTTTTTAATTTTTAATGGTCTTTATTACTTGCATCAATGTGTTTAGCTTCAGTTTTGTAATAACTTCTTTACTTACTAATCTTTATTACTAATAAGTGTTTAGCTTCCTCAATTTGTTCTTATAATATAGACAACATATAGTTATTTAAAAAATGTTCTATTTTAATAAAACAGACAAATACTTATAAAACAACAAAAATTAGCGTTTAAAAGTTTTTACTTAAAATATGATCTGTTTATAAAGCTGATTTCATTATATTAATAGTTATAAGGAAATAAAGACAATTACTCTGTAACACGGGTTTAATGTTATTTTAGTTATAAATAGACAAGCTTATATTAAACTTTATTCTTATTTTTTTTCTGACGACATTAAGTATATAAAGATATATATATACAAGATAGAATTTATTTTTATTCTTTCTTAGAAAGTTATTAGAATAGTGATAAAACTTGTTTTAAAGCAAAAACCATACAAATTCAGTTTCAAGATCAACTATCGGTTATGATTTACAATAGTTATATATTTTAAGATAGAACTTGAAATATTAATTATTTGTGTTATCATATAGCTTAAATAATATAAGTTTGAACAAAAAAAAACTAGGTTTTTAGATTTGTTCTAAAAAAAATTTAAAACTTTCAATTGTAATACACAGCGTATATGCATTGCATTTTGTGCTTAATGTTTTACATTTATGTATAAGAATTTAATAATAAAGATAGTATATGAAAAGCTACTTTAGCTTTTGATTAATGTTACATGTTTCAGATATAAACTTTTTATTATTAGATATTACCACATGTAGTTTGTTTTACATATTTAATGCTTTGTCTATTTGAATTACTTTTTGTTTTGTTATTATCTTAAAATGTATTTAGCTATTTTGTATTAAAAAAAAAATTGATTTCAGATAACAATAACTTGGGTATTGTTTTTCAAGTTGCTTG
The DNA here is from genome assembly GCF_965202585.1 of Thalia democratica. Taxonomy (NCBI): domain Eukaryota; kingdom Metazoa; phylum Chordata; class Thaliacea; order Salpida; family Salpidae; genus Thalia; species Thalia democratica. The sequence continues at coordinate 41,201 of NW_028139269.1, forward strand.
TTATAGAATATATTTTTAAGTATAAAAGTTTTTGTGTTTTCAATTCGTTAAAAATATATTTTTTATTTACTTTTCTTGTTTATTAAATATTAAGTTTTACTGTCATTAAGTCCTACGTTTAAAACTTGCAAAACAACAGTTTTTTACTACGTCTGCTGTTTTTTTTTTGTCGTTTATATGTTTATTTTTGACACTTTTTGATTAGTATTTAATTAAAATTTAAAGTACAATGAGCTCAGTTTGTCTTGGTTTAACTTTGCTATTATTCAATTCAATTTTCTAACATCAATACCTAACCTACATTAAATAACCAAGTAATCTATTCTATTTATAACATTTTACTTTCTTATACTCAAATCTAATTTAGTGTAATATTTATTATGTGCAATGAGGTGCTGTTATCACTGTTGTATTGTATATCAAAGAGATTGATATTTTTTCGTTAATGATACCGATATTTTCGTTTTTATTTATTTGTACGTGCTTATTTTATTTAGTAAGTTTATAATTAATCAATTGTAAGTAATTCTAAATAGGTTTTTTTTTAAATGGTGTATTTTTGAAAATTATAAGATTTTTTGTAATGACCATTATTTGAATTTATTTTGTTAATATAATTAGTTGAATTACATTACTTTGAAAACAATCTTTTTATAGCTAATTACAAAAGTCTTAAAGTAAGGGAATTAAAAACAAAAACTTGCGCACTTCCTGACAAAATTACCACGCTACGACTTGAAACTACTCATAAATACTTATTTTATTAGTATTAATAAATACTAATAACTACTAGTTGTAAATCTATTATATTTAAGATGTTTCAAATCAATTTTTCTTCATTTGTTTCTGAGATCTTAAGTCAAACAGTAAAGCTTAACTGTACTAAATAAACGCAACTGAACATTTCTGTTGTTAACATCTTTGTGTTTGTAATCATTTAACATATTAAGTATAATATGTAGTTTAAAAAGTCACCAATTACTTTGTTAAACATTAGTTCTTATTTAAACAATCTGCTATCATTCCAATAAATTAATTTGTTTTTTCTGTGTATTGTAAGATATTTAACAAGTTAGATTTATCAAAAAGCACCTGTTACAGACAATGTTTTTATGTTTTACAAAATATGAAAAGGAGTCAAAATTATGTACAATTTTTTTGTATATATCTTAAAGGAACGAAACTATTCTTTAGGTTTAACAAGCAGTAATTCTGCCAAAATTGAAATAATAGTAAAACTAAAGGTTTATTTTTAATTTAATGGATCTAATCAAAATAACACAAAAACTGTTTATAATAACAATTTTTTTATATCATTTAATTTCATCACTAGCTTTTTTGGATTTTAAATTTTGTTAAAAAACTATCTTTGTAGTTTCATTTTTGTTTCATACACACAGCACAGCATATGTTTTTTTAAGACCTAAATAAATTTTAGGTGGTTGTGTTAGTTTTTTTTTTTAAATAAAAGATATACTTTTAGGTAGTCTTTTCTTTTTGGTGCTTTATTTCCATTGTACACTAAAGCTTTAACTATTATTTAAAGAACAACAAACCTTACTCGTTTTGTAAAACTATTAGTAACGTTGATTGTATATTATTTCATTTTGTAATACTTATATGTCATAGACAGCTTTTCCCTATTGATCTCGTTTTTTAGCTTACTGTGTAAACGTCAAACTCAAGTAATCAAATAAAACTCAAGTTTAGCAGTTTTTCTGTTTCAGTTATATCTATATATAAAATTGTCAAAGTTTACTTTATTATATCTTTTAGGTACTGTACGTTGCAGTGATTCCCAGAACATCTTAAAAATACTCCTTACTTCCAACAAAAATCCAAAATAAGTCACTCCTTTCTATTAAATATTTTAGTATTTAATTATTAATTACCAAACTATTATTTTGCTTCATTGCTACTTATTTACAACATTCTTTGCCTAACTTTGGAAACCCTAGTTTATTAATTCTTCAAAATAGAGTTAATAAAACAGTAAGCTAAAAAGAAAAACTCTATACCTGCTTTAAAAGTTCTAAGTCTTTCTTTTTTGCTTTTTAATAGTAATTGCCTCAGCTTACTTAAATAACCCAAAAAGGGACAATATTCCTTCCCTTTGGAAACTCTGGTATTAAGAATAAAAATGCTATGAGTAATTCTGTATTAGTTTACACTTAAAAGATATAAGGCTGATTCAGTCTGGTAATGAAGAGATTGATTCTCTGTTAACTCAGGATAGTAGTATAATTCATCAATTATTAAAAATACATACAAACTTTATGATTTTATTTTTTCACTACATGTCAACTTTTTCATAAGAAAGTTTTCAGTTGTTAAGTTAAGTCAAAAATTAAATTGTTCACAATTTTGGGTTAAAGATTTCTGTTTTGTAAGAAAAAATTATATGTATCTTTGTGTTATAAATACAGAGAGAAACAATCTAGATAGCAGTAACATCTCATGATCCAACATGTACAAAACTCCGTACAACCCCCTCAAAAATCAAAAGCATGCACAATATATAATTTTGAAAATATTATCTAACAATTTTTTTTTCAATTAAATATAGAGCTCATCAACTGTTTGCCCGTTTCTCAAAATGTAATAATTTTAAATTTATTTCATTTTCATATAGTTTCTGTTATGAAATCTCTTTTTGCTGTTTTATGTTTATTTTTAACTTTTTGTCTATTTGTGATTTTATTGTAAATGTTAATTTACATAAATTTGTCTTAATACTTAAAAAAAGTTGAAAATACTAATTATATTGTTAATTATTAATAATTACTACTAATTGTAAATCTATCTACAAAAAATTTGTTTCAAATTAATTTTTCTTCTTTTGTACCTGAGAAAAATGTAACAATAAAAAACATATAGTTTTTGCAAGAAATGAAATTGGTTTTGATAACAAGTGTTACTTTATTTAAAAAAAAATTTAGCAAATAGTGTTTTTTTTAATAAGATAAAACCTATTAGTTTTTCATAGTTTTGAAAATTATGAGAAACTTTAGAATGCAAATACACGTCGTTTATTAAGTATAAATGAAAATGAATAATTTGATTAGTACAATACTTGAAATATAAAGCTAAAGAACTAGAATAGCAGACTGAATTAATCTATATGCTTATTATTTTAATAAACAATAAAGCAATATAATATACAAAAGTACTTTTTATTTAATATGTCGTTTCTGGCGTAAGACTAAGAAAATAATGTAAACAATAAAGACCTCTGCATTTCTAATACCCTTTACTTTCACTAATTATTTTAAAAAGTTTGATACTATTTTCTTTTAATTAAAATATACTTTTTAAAACAGACATACTTGCATTTTATCAAAATAAGTTTAATATTAACATTTTAATAACATAACCTATTTCTAATTAATTTACAAACAGATAAATATTTGATATTTTTTTTCCAAAATAAGATATAAACCTATCATTAAGTTATTGCTATCGCTAGTAAAAAATTTAATATATTTAATTTAAATGTTTTTATACTAAATAATATTATAAAAGCTAGCACAAATAATAGTTTACTATAATTAATATGTAAGTTTGGTAAAGAGTCAACCTTTTTTTTTCATTAAAAACTTATTAATTAATGTTTACAGAATATTGTAAAAGTTTCAACGAGACAAACACAGTTTTTTTATAAGTCATGTATGTTTAATAACTAACTTCAACTTTTCTCAGCCTTTGTTAAAAACTTATTAACTAAACTTGTAAACTTTGAATCGAAAAAGTCCAAAAAAGCCTTATTTTAAAAGTTTTTTAGAATCTTTGCTGGAGGTTGTCATAAAATTTTGGCAGTTGTGTACAATCAAAGCTTTTGTTAAATAAAAATTAAATAAAAAAAAAATTTACTAGTGTAATTTATTAAAATATTACAACAAGTCATAATTTAAATGCAT
>NW_028139269.1:45217-95199 GCF_965202585.1 Thalia democratica
ATGCTGTCTATCAGATATTAATTGTTGAAATTTTCAACATGTCTGATAGATAAAAAAAAACGATACTTCATTTCATTAGCTGTAAAAGTCTTTTGAAATACAAACTTATATAAACTTAAATAAATAAAAACTTATGCTTTTAGAGTTTATTAAATATCAAAAAAAAAATCTAGTGTTGAATGCATAATGTAAATGAGCTGAACATTAGAACAAGTTTTAAGTGTTAGTTTTCAATGAAGTAAATTTTTTATCTACTTCTGTAAATACAACTAGTTATTCTTGGTATTTTTCGTTTGCATGGAAAATCAGCTGGACTTAGTTTGGCACAATACCATAAGAACTGTATTGAAAAGTTTTAGTTTACAAAATTTTTAGAAAAAAAAAAGATTTAGTTTAACAATTTTGTTTAAGTATAAAGTCTTTGAGCAAAATTGAGAATACGCCGATTTATAATTATGTTGTAATATTATTTCTTCTCATCACAGCATGTTTAAAAAAAAATAAAACTTAATATTAAAAACCAACAAAAAACTAACAGTTATTTTATACCTAATTATCTAACAAACTAGTTTTTTTATAAAAAAACAGTACAATTTAATTAGTTTTTTACATAGCCCATATACATGATATGATTTCATATAGTATAGTATACAGATTTAAAAAATACATGAACATAGTAACTAACTATATTTGGATTATGTATGAAGTTTTTAGTTAAATTCGTTACTCCGAATGATTGTTTTAGATTTTACCCGCTCTACGTAAATTATAAACAATTAAGGTTTTTCTAATTTAAAATAGCTTTTTTTTTCAAAAACACACTATAATAATTGGTGTTTTTCTAACATTCAATTAAACTCGTTTCTTCCAAAACAAGCGTTTGAAACAAAAAAAAATCTAGTAGTATTAAGGATTAAGACCGCATGCTTATCAGAACAAAAAAATATTTAGTTTACTGCAGTTTCCACTGTAACTTTTGTGAACGTCGTTGATGATGATTGTGTTTGACGTTTATTTTTTAAATTCTTTTCAAATACTTAGTATAAGTTTTTGTAAGTTATTTTTTTGTAGATTTAAGTTTTTATGTTAAGTTAGGTATGCCAAAGCAAAACTATGTTATTTCAAACTTAAAATAAATGTATATAATCCAAAGCTTCACACTTATTTATAATAATTTAATAAAATTCTTTTTCATACATAAATAATTAAAATATGTCTGGCCGTAAAAAAATTGACTTTGAAATTAATCTATTATAACGATACTTACTTTAAAAATAAGAAAACAAGCTTATCTATTGATTAAGACACTTTAAATTCATATTTAAGGCTCTTATAAATTTAAAAATAGTAAAAACGCAAATGTTTTACTTTTTAGATTACAACTAGGAAAACATTATATTTTGTAACAATATAAATAATTTTCTATGTACTTTTACTGAAAAGCTAAGTATTTTTATTTTATACTAACAATACTTATAATTATTTTGAAATCTTGTTAAAGTTGAAAAAAGTTTACTTATAAGAAAATTTAAGTTGAAGACTAATACAAAATCTCCTTCGGGTCATAAATTAAAAAAAGTTTTTGTAATTTTTTTTTTTCTTTAATGTATAAAAATAAAATATACAATTTTTATAAAACTTCTTTTATGAATAGTTTTTATACATCAATTACCAACAAAAGTATACTAGTCTGAATACAAGGTTTAAAAAAAATAAACAAAGTTAATTAAGCTTCAAAAAAATTTACAACTTTATTAGATTAATTAAAACTTTACCTTAAATACACGTATAAAAAAATTCTATCATTAAACAAAAAATTTTTTTTGTTTAAAACTCGTTTAATTTTGATTTTAAAACCATAAAATTTTTATGTAATGTATTTATCATAAAATTTTCAAACCAAAAAAAGTATTTAAAAGTAATACCTATTCTTATAAATAACAATCAGTTATAATAGGACTTTGTATTTTTATAAAGTATCGCTTATCATAATTAAATCTTTCTTGTATTTAGATAGTTTTAACCAGAACTTATCACGGCTATCATCAAAATATTTGAGGTCCTAATTAGGACGAAACCGGTCGTAGGTTGTCTCGAATACTATTGTTGATGGTCGTGTGGTAAAGTTAATTTTTATTATTTATTGCAATTAGACAGAAATTTTTGATGATTTATTTTTTCTATAACCTTTTCAGTGTGGTAGGTTAGTGGCTTATTAATTTTGTAAATTTCTGAAATACCTGGTACCTAATTTAACTGTAGTTTATACTTTATCTTATAGTATGGAAAATATATAATGTAAGACGTTGTTAGAAATTCTAATTTAAGTTATATACTTGAGTTAGTTGGTAAAAAAAAGTTTCTGAAAGAACTTTAAAAGTTTTGTTATAAAATAAAAAAATATGTATACTAATACGTATAATATAAAAATAAAACATAAACCATGCTCAAACTATCTTATTTACATTTTTTATGATTCATTTGTTTATTGCTTTATAGACCTTTTTAAATATAAACAATTAGTTATAAATTACTAAGTAATAAACAAAATTGTGCAGTATATATAATTTTTTTAGTTTATTGAAGCTAGACACCTATAAAAACTAAAACAAGAACATTTTCTTACTGTTTACTGTATATAAGACTAAACTTAAAAGTTTTATTAAGTTATATTACTTTTTTTTCAGGTAAAATAATTCAATTTAACCAACGAGTATTTTCATTAAAGTAGTCGAAAAGTTTTCAAGTTTTTTAGTTTATAAAACAATTTACTTATAAAAAAGTAAATTTATTTAACTTATATGTTAATAGTCTACTGGGTAATATAATTTAGTATAATTTATAAAGGATTTGAGGAGGTATAACCAATTTTATAGTTTACGTAAGAAAAGATAAAAACCTTATTGTATTTACATTTTTTAATTACTTAAAAAAGTTTTTCTATAATAGTTGAAATGTTTTATTATTTTATGCTTTTATTTTCTTGTTTTTTAAGTAAATTACAATTTTGATGCTAAATGATTACAAAAATTCTATACGAGTGCTTTTTACCACTAGAAAATTTTGGTCTTCTTGGAAAAACACAAAATTAAACAAAGCAAATTTTCTACGATGAAAGTGTAAAACCAAAAATTGTTGTCTAAACTATGTGATATGGCATTAATCTTAAAACTGAATATAAAAAAGTTTAACGTACCAGAAAGTATAAAGTTAATACAAAAGACTTTTATTTTTGTTAAAATATAGCCGTAAATATATTCATATACTACAACATTGTTTATGTAGACGTCTTATTCTAGACATATTAATTTGATGTATATTTGTATTAAGAACTTTTTTAATGTTTTTAAAAACGTGTAAACACTTTGTTTATATTTTGTACATAGTATTTTTTAATAAAAATAAAAATGTTTGAACATATTTTAATATCTAAAAGGTATACTAAATTTCTGCAAACCACAAAATCTGTTTTAAAACCTATATTAAACTATATATTTGGTAGTTTATTAAACAAATTTCGATGTTAATCAATTAAAGTTTACTTTTATTTTGAAGCTTTAAGTAAACTAACTATCTAATTAATACAAACAGAGTAAGGTTTAATTATGAAAAACAAAATAGAAATTAAGAAAAGTTATCATATGGAATTAGACACAACTGTATTTAAATTCTTAACATTTGATCATACTTTATATTAACGATGTTTCATTACACACTTTTAAGTTTAAGCATAAACGTTATGTATTTTTCGTTTACTTTTAAAAAGCAAACAAACTTCCAGTTAAATAAAAATGATCATGCAGAGCAGGCACGTAACTTGGTACGTTTCTGCAAATCTACAGAAACGTAAAAATATTTGTGCGAAAAAACTCACTTTTCTTTCGATTATTCAGCTATTAAGACCTAGTTTCTTTAGCTTTAAGTATTCAAAGTATTCGTTTATACTTCGTTTTGCACTCCTGAGAGATAAGTTTTGTTATTACGGAACTCTCTAGCACATTTTGTATCGTAAATATTGAATACATCTAAATTGTATACTAATTGGTTGGTGTAGATTTCTTTTTTCAAAAAGCAACCTATTGTAAAAAAAATCCATTTAAAAGCTGTAGATTTGGTTTAAATGATGTAAAGAATAAAAAACGTAATTGTGAGAGAGGCTATTGTTTTATTGAAATGTTTGTGGTGAGTCAAAAAGAACTTAACATTTTTTTAAATTTACATTTTTTTGTGTTACAAAAGAGCAAATACAGATAGAAGATATATAACAAGATAAATTTTAAAGTAGATGATCCTCAAAGTAAACTAACATGAAGAATTAACTTTTGTTTTATATCAAATTAACTTTCTGAGTTGAATGTTTTAAGATTAAATCCCTATGATTGACAAATATACAAAAATTAAAAACTTTTAAAATAGTGATGATAATCTCATTTTCTGAAGTTTTATCAAGAAGATTAGGGTCTATTAAATTAGAAAAACCAACACAATAAGACAAATAGCTTGCAACAAGAAGACAAATTGAAAAGCTCAATAATATAAACATTTTTTCAATAATGATATAAACAAATTTTAGTTTTTTATTATATTTTAAATAAAACTTGTTTTAAAGATTTTATTAATGCTTAGGTTAGTTAAAGTTTTTATTTTTTCAAGATTAATATAAACAAATTACAGTTTTTTTTGTTGTGTTTAAAAACTTTATTTTTCAATTAAAACTTGTTTTAAAGATTTTATAAATGCTTACCTTAATTAAAGTATTGCATTTTTTAGCAAAGTTAAAAGATTTAAATTGTACATTGTTGCCACACAATCAAACTATCCTTTATAACTCTAGAATATTTAGCGTTTTGTTTTGAACTCAGGCTGACTCAGTATAGTTTTGTTTTATCTATGAAAAACTAAGGACATTTTCAGGCTTGTTAATAATTTCATAACAGATGTTTTTCTAGATTTGAATGAGATTTTGTTGGTTAGTTTTAAAAAATTTGTATTTTATAACCAATTTTGTTAAAAAACTTTGATAAATTTAAAAAGTTAGTCTTGTTTTAGAAAACAAGAATAAAAATTCAAGAAAAAAATCCTGGAATTGGTGTTGGTCTTAAGGTAGAGCTATAGTTAATACCTATTTTACTTGTACTTTTATATTATTTGTTTACATTGAGTTTGTTTTCTATGCATAGTGTTTTATTATATGAAGATTTTTTCGGAGTTTTTGGTTTTGTTTCTAACTTTCAAAGACTTTTTATTAACTCTGTTTTTTTCACCTTTATTTTAACAAGTTTTAAGTAGTTTACAAAATTACAAAAAAATAAATTAGTACATTGGTATCTTCTAGTTAGCTTTACATTTAAGAGAAATAGTTTTTGAGTTTTTTTGTATTACTACTGTAAACTTGGTGTACTATGTGTGGATTTTAAGTTGTTTTACAGATTTTTAAAACTAAGTTTAAAAGTTAAGTTTTCTAAAATTAAAATTATGCAAATATCATTTGAAAGTTGAACCACCCACTTGGTACCATTGAAATTCAAAGCTAACAACAAAGTCAATGAATCTGAAGTTCAGTTTGTTACAAAGAGTTCCAGATAAGTACTTCAAGAAAAAGCTCTTTGAATGGTGTTTTCAGACAACTATGTAAATTGTAAAGTTTGTTTCAACTTATTTTTAAATATTACTGTAAATTTTATTTTCTACAAGCATTGTTGTTTACAACATGCTTTTTTTGTATTTTACATTTTCTTTAAACGTATCAAGAATATGTATTGTATATTGTTTTTTTTTTTTTAAATAAGTTTATAAATTTTAGAGTTGTTTACAAAATTTATCAAATATATCAGTTTAATTCTTTAACCTATGTTTGATAAATGATAAAAGGTTTTAAAATAAGTTTTATATAATTTTTTTGATCTAAGATTAAAAAGAATAAGTTAACACTTATTATTTTAACAAGTTTATACTTGTATTGTTAATTCATAACAAGTTTAAAAAAAAATAATTTAATATATTTTATGTTTAAAAATCTTTATGTTTGAACTTATTTATATGTACATTGTATCTCAAAAATATTGATGTTAAATATTCAAAGTTTGTGATTATTTAACTAAGTTGTTTTATTTAACAGGTTTGTTTTGTAAAAAAAAAGTTTGATTCTTTTTTACAGCTTACGTTTAACAATTTTTTCAGTAAGAAAGTGTTTTATTCTTTTTTACGGCTTAAATCTTTATGTTACTAAAGCTAGTAATAACATTTACAAATACGTATACTCTTCCTTTCTTTATGAATTATTTTTGACAAAATAAAGTAATTGTACATCTGAATTTTATCTAAAGTTGTGATTTTTTTATATATCTCTTTTGTTTTTTATTCAACTCCTAAAAGTTATGATTTTTATCTAATAAAAGCAACAATTTTTGCAAATGTTTTCTGATTTGGGAAAACTGTTTTCAGAGCTATATATTTTAGGCCTATCAGTAAAACTTTTAAAATTAAATTCTTAACTAATGTTTTTATCTAAATAAAAGGCTTTATAGGTTCATAAAAATTTCAACACATTAAGATTTATAGGGAGTCAAGAGCAGTACAAATTGCCTTGTATTCAGTTACTCATTATACTTGAACTTGAATTTATTTTTAAACTTATAACAAAACTGCACACTTTCATATAAGATTAAAGGTAGTTAAAACTACTCTAATCCCGTTATGACGTCACCACAAGTTATTCTTGTTTTTGTTTTTTTCAAATTCGTAACTTTTTTGAGCTAGCTACGTCCCTGAGTATTAGAAAATCTTAGACATACATATTCCAAAACACAAAAACTTGTTATGTTTTTATTTTGTTTAACTAACAATAGTTTATATATTTTTCATTATGGTACAATAAAGGAAGATTACGGTATGATTTGTTTTTATTTATACTCCAATGAACTTGTTTCATTAGGATTTTTTGTTAGCCAACAATTTAGTCTATATTTTGAACAGTTATATTGTTTATACCGATACTATGGTATAAACTTAAATAAAAATGAATGAAATAAAAGTTAACTGAGTTTATTGCTTTACAAATATCTCTCGCTTACGCGATGGTCACTTGCGACTAACGTGTAAGCGAAAAGTATTTGTAAAGCAATAAACTCAGTAAAACTTTTGTTTTAATTACATTTATTTAGGCTCCCTAAGTGTGTAGCTCTCTAGTAATTTATTGCCTAACTCTCAAAATAAATATAAGTATGTGTTTTTAAAAAAGATAACAAATACTTCATTTCTAAGAATTGTTTCACTGATTTAAAAAATTAATAACTTTGTTAATTTAATAAATCTTTATCAAAACGTACACTTATAAAACAAAGTTTATCAAAAACTTGTAGCTTACAAGTATTTTAAAATTTTAAGTACATAAAAATAGCTTAAATCAAACAAAAATTTAAAACAACAGTTAAAATACATTTGAAATTATCCGAAATAAATTAGTAACTAAAAATAAGAAGTACGTGTGTACATACTAATTTTATTTAGATTGTTAACCTAAGTTATTAAGTTTTTTTTTAATTGAATTATTTACTAAAATATAACTGAGTATTAATATAATAAGTAAAATGTTAAAAAAAGTGCTTCAAATATCTTATCCGAGAAAAAATCAAAATTATTATTCTGAGTTCATTATAAAAAAGCAAAGCTTATATGTTTTAAAAAATAGTTATAAACCTAGTTATTAATTGTTTTCTTCTTTTTAATATAAACTTTAATTTTATATAAAAAACAATTATTTGATAAATCTAACAACTATGTGAAGTGAGTTTCACAAACACTTGTGAACAAAAAACCTTTTTTATACACTGAAAAATAAAAAAAACTGCTGTCAATACACGGTAAAATAATAAATTTCAAGCAGAATTAACAACTTAATTTCGTACTAGTGTTTCTTTTGTACAAGGTTAACTTATCAGTAAAAATTGTCATTAATAATTTTGATTTAGTGTTGTAAGTTTACAAATTTGTTTGAACATTGTTTATTGTAGAAACAAAACTTGAACTCACGTAAACCTGAAAGTACTGTAATACTTTTCAAAAGTTTTTACTTTTTATCGTTTTCTAGCAACAACACAGTATAAATAATCAAGTTTTATATACGTAAAACTTAAAACATTCGAAATACTCAACTCGTTTTTAGAAAAATACTAAAGTAAGCAGTTTTTGTTATTAGATATATTTGAGTATTATGAGACATACAGGGACGCTCAAGTCAACCATTTCACTGAATTTGTTGTAAAATTCGGCAGCTTAGTAAATCACTCACTTCTACATCAAAATATGATCACTTTTATCCAAGTCAGCTAGAACACACTAAAAATTGATATATAGCAGCAATATGAAATTCAGGACCCATTTCTCATTTTTAACCAAACATCAACCCGATAAACCAATCATGACTATCCGACTTTATTTCTGTTTATTTTTTAAACTGTTTTTTTTATTAATTTTTGCCAAGGCATAATCAATACAATTGAAAACGTACAACTTCAGACTTAAGATACAGTAAATCGTGAAAAAAAACATCAATACATAAATGCATTGACTAACAACAAAAACAAAAACCAAAGCCCTAAGTACATCAACAATAGACTGGCTAGATAAAAATTCGTCGAGCACATTGAAAAAAGATTCATCATTTATAGAAGAAAGGCGCTACTAATAAAATCGAACTATGGATTAAACTCAACCTTAAAATTAAATCAACGGTTGATAAAAATTACCTGAAAATTAATTAAAAACTAAAAAACGTTTTATTTAAATTATCATTTTTTAACTTTAATCGATTTTCTTTTGCTTTAAGAAACTAATTGATTTGGAATTTGATATTTGGAATTGATTTTTAACTGACCGATGAAAGAAAGAATTATACCAAGCATCATATTGAAATGATGTTTGCATGTCAACTTTCTGCTATTTCTTCTCAGTAAGTAATTACTTTCTTACGGTTCAATAGTTAAATGTATTTTAATTGTAGTTTCACCGTTAACTAGTTAAAAACGTTAATGAGGTCAAATTCAAGTCTTCTATATTCCAAAAATTAAATATTAAATTCTATCAGTCTATCAAGGTAAGAAGTATAAGAAATATTGCAGCAGTTGAAGACTAATCTGTTTTTTTTTCTTTGAATAGATTCTATATGGTTAATATTTTTTTATAAGTATAGAGACAAGATTGGTTTGTTATATTCAAACTTAGGAAGAATGTATAGGAGAAACAACCTTTTAAGGAAGTTTAAATCCGTACACTTAGAGCTCTTTAAAACTTGAAAAGATGTAGTTGATGCATTTAGGTAAGGTAGTTATCATGGTAGTTCTATTTAAAGTTTTCAGCAACAAAAATTCTAGGATCTTTAAACACCTTGGTTGAAGTTAAGTTTCTATAATTTATTTTAAAGTCAAAAGTAGAGATAGTAGAATTTTTTTGAATGTTTTAAACTTAATATTTACTAAGGTTTAAGTTTAATTTTCTTTCCTTAGCCAATTGTAAATTTTATTTAAGTATTTTTGTGAAGTTAAGCTAGAATGACTAAAATTTTTTGTGTTTTATTATTTTTTTAAGAAAAATTATATCAAATTCTTAGAATCTCTTTTAAAGGAAGTTTTTGCTTATGACAAAATGTAATTTTTATGATTTATTTAATTAAATGATATAACAAAAAAAAAAAACTTTGGTATCATAACATTTCTGGGTAATAGTAAATACAAAACAAACAGTTAATTTGCTGTTAAGTTGTAAATAATACGTAGTTAGATATTATCGTGGCAGAAACAATAAAATTTTAAATTAGTTAATCCGTCATCACTCACTATATATAAATTATCTTTTGTTAAATTAGACGGTTAAAAGTACAGATTAAATCAAGAATGCACGAACTAACACACAAAATTCCTATGATTTTATCAATTCTCTCAATAAAGTTTGATAAATAACGCCATGTTATAAATTTATTTACTGTAAACTTTTATATTTTATACAGTTTTTTTTGCGAGTATCAATTGTATAATAATATATTTTATTTGGCTAATTATTAAATTTTTTTTATAGATCTGTTTTATTAAATTCAAGTATGTTACAAGTTAGACTAATAAAACTATTTGTGCTTAATAATATTTTTGTTCCAACAAACACACTTTCTCAATATATATTTGAATTTTTTTTTTGAAATGTTGAATAAAGTTTATTGAACGTTAAAAACAATAAACACTGAAAAATTTGATCAAAATACCTGATGCATAGAAAGACCTTTCAGTCATCGAGCTACAAACCAACTACTTTACTTTTTTTTTCTGTTATGAAAACTGTGAAAACTAAAAAGTACTCTCTTAAATTAAAACTTACTCGTATGATAAAAATAAGTTGTATAAGAAGATGAAAAACATATATCAAAAAAGAAACAAAGCATAGCAAAAAAGACACTCAATTCAGAACAACTTAAAATAAAAAAACTAAATGGTATTAAAGAAGCAGAATAATTTTTGTTTGGAACAATAACTTTTCACGCGATACTAAAATTTTTAGGTACCTATAAAAAATTATTTTATAAAACTTTTATTTATTAGAATTTTTAATATTATATCTGTAGTTTTTTAAGAATAGTTCAAAAAGCAACTTTATTTCTAAAACTAAAACTGTACTTTAGTTTAAAAAAAACAATTTACAAACAAAAGTACAACCTTTTTCTGTTAAAACTTTCTATGTGTTCTAGTTTTTTCAGACTCGATTAAAACTAGAAGTAAAAATAAAACTGTTGTCAAATTAATAAAACTTTACAAAACAAAAAATTACAACAATAAAAGAAAAATAAATAAAATATAAATACGTATAAAACTATTTTTTGAAGTAATCGTTATAAACACTGTAAAATAAGGCAAATAGTTATAAACTTTGTCGTCAAGATCAAGATCTGCACCTGAACAGTAGTAGGCAAAGAAACTGCTCTAATGTTCACAAAAATTTATGTTATTTTTTTTTAATGCCGTTTGTTTTGTTTTTTTCATGTTTATCAAATAATTTTCAACATAACTTAGCAGCTGTTAACATATAATTTATTTATTATGAAACTTAAACAAAAAGTAGTGCTTTAGAAAATAAAATGTTATAATTTAGTGAGTTTGGAAATTATTTTCCAATAGTTTATTGTGCATAGATTTTCAATATTTTAAAGACCACTGAAATAAAACATTGGAAATTAAAATCGATACAAAAGCAAACGAAGTATTATGAGTATTACTATAGATAAAAATGTCTTAAGTATTTAAAACTAATGCTTTATATAATCAAACGAAACTTTTTATAAAATATTACGCTTGATATTTGTTTAAAAATTATTATTAAAAATATAGAAACATTAATTTAAACGTTTAGTAAACCAAAAATATTTCGTTTAGGTTTTGTACTTTTTGAACATAAACTTTTATTAACCCTTTAAAATAAGCAAAAGTTTTATAACTACTTTCTAAGGCAGTAGCATTTTTTATAGTAATATTGAAATTTTTTTATAGTTAAAAAAATATCCAACAAGAAAAGTAAAAAACAAATAAAAAAAAAAAGAAAGTTTTAGAACAGTTATCAAAATAAAGTAAATAATAAAATAAAATAAAAATGATTTGTTAAAATGAAAAACAATGAAGTTCAAAATTTCCATAAAAATTAAGTTTACACAATTTTTGTTATCTTTTTAAACATGACTGAATTTAAATAACGGTTTTTATTCGTATACAATTCTACTATGCTGTAAAAATAGAAGCTATAAAAATGACATACAAAATGTGTTACTATAAACTTGTAAACCTCAAAAATTTTCCTCAGATAGATGGCTATCTACTGTTGTGTTACTTAAATCACTGAAAGTTCTCAACTTACATTCTTCATTGTTTTCAATTTTTTCTTGCTCCTTACTTTGTTGTATACTAAATACTTTAGCCTGAAAATTTTTCAACATTTAATAAGTCTTACGTAAACAATTTATATAACTGTAGCTTGCATTTATTGTTTTTATATTCTACGTTATTTATCAATTTTATTTGTCAAACTTTAGAGTTTAGAGCAGGGGCGTTTTTTGACTGGTTTCCTGTTTCCTGTGAACCCCCTAAAAAAACAAAAAGAAAAAAAGATTTTTAGAATATCACTAAAAACGTTGTTTATTAAATTTGTTTTGGTTATTTGATAAACTTTGAATGATGAATGTTGAATTTATAACACTGAAAGATTATAAAAGTTTCTTTAACAAAAAATGCTCGTTTTTGCCCAGCTGAAATAGATTTCAAATATAATTTTAATGGTGACGTGATAATAGTTAAAATGGTTTTAAAGGAGCATTTTTTTTCTAGGAAACTTTTTACTAAGATGCTTTAGTTCCCATTATAAGTTGTTACTTAGAGTAAATAACTTTTGATTAAGTATTGTTTTTCTACTAGTAAGTACAATTTTACTTAAAAAATGTCAAATATAATCATTAAAGTTTTATTTTACTTAGTTGATTAATAATGTTGTGTGAAGTTTTTAAAACTTGAATAGTTCAATTCAGAGAGCTTTCAAAATCATCTTTAGACCATTACACCAACTGAAAATTTATTCTTTCATCATTTAATGGTATTTTAATATTATTATTTAAGATATTTTATTTTTGTTTATCTGTTGGCCGCAAAGTTTATTCTTGATTTTTAGAAATATTCAAAATCTATTTTTATAACAGTTTCCAGTATGATTTAATACTGAAAAAAAAAATTCGTTAATCTATAAATAAAACAGTGAATAATAACAACAAAAGTAATCAAAATAGTCGGAAGTTTTAATTTATAAAGTTTTAAAAAATGATTAAACATGAAATAACAACTTTTTTTTTAAAGTTATTGGTTTGGTCAAGGTTTCAACCAATTGGCTTATAAAGTTTAATAAAAAGAATTTTAAATTATCTTTAAGAATAATTATTTTTTTACTAAAGATATATTATTGTAACTGTCATGATTTATACTAAAAATTTTAAAAAAGTGTTTAGAATATCTCATAAAAATATAAATAAAATAGAATATAAGACTATATATTAATACAATTTTTCTCTGATATAAATAACTTATATATATAGTTTGCACAGTTAGATAGGATCTAACTTCTGCTAATGTAATAACCTTAGAATGTAATATTCAGTTAAATCAGAAACAAACTTTTTCAATATAAAATTGAATAAATCAACCTAGCAAAAAAAACTCAAGGTAAAAAAAATCAACAACAGTTGGTTTAACAGAAAAAGCTGGTTGACAGCTTGCCCTATCAGAAAATTAAAATCTGCTTCCCATGTTTTCTGTTTAAAGGTCAAAGTATTTGGTCAAAAAATGGGTCAGTTGATTTTATTGCTGAGGTTTAACTATTTAAGTAGGTATTTTATTTTAATTTTGGAACAAGCAATTTACTACATGAAAACAGTTAGGTTTATATAATAAGTTTAATTGTAAGGTTTTTTGTTTTAGGTTTTTATATTTATACAGATAATACAGTATGTTAAAAATATTGTAGTTTAACTAAAACAAACTTTATAAAAATAATTGTTTACAGAAAAAAGTAAGATATTCTAAAGATTATTATTATTTACTATTTCTCTGTGTAAATTAAAGAACATAAGCATTTTACAACTACAAGTAATTATTTATGTAAATTAGATTTGACTCTCTTTCCAAGTTAATGTAATATACTTGCTTTAAATAACGGATTTGAATTTTGATATACAATTTGTAAGTTCATAATTTTTTTTGGTTCTTTTAGTTTTAATTAATCCAAATTTAATACAGTATAACAAACAAAAAAAACAATATTTTTCTATTACTACTTATATGTTTTTTTATTATTTCTAAGCAGAAAAAAGAATTTTAAACACAGATTTTTTTTGCGTAGTACGCACAATGCGTACTTAACTGGCAGTGCATACCTAAGAAATGCGTACTTAAGCGGAAAATAAAGGAAAAAAAAATTGTGAACACCCTTTGAAAAATGGCTAGACACGCCCCTGGTTTTGAGCACGAAAAATGCAACAATTAAAGTTGGATTCATTTTAAAAGTTAGATAGAAAAAGTAGTTTTGTATATATTGTAAATCCTAACAAAAATTTATACTTAAATAGTTTTGTGAACTCAACTAACAGCAACAAGAGTGAAAGAAGAGCTCATCACCATTAACGACGATGCAACCCACAATGCTGAACTTTTCTTAAAAGTCAAATCGACTAGCTGACCTGTAATATTACGTTTATAACTTTGTAAACAGTGTTTGATTTTTTTTTAATACTGCAGGTATTTTGTTAGATTAAAGTTCAAGTACAATAAAGAGAAGCTAGTCGAATAACGTGAAGTGTAAAGTTAATAAAGTTAAAGTTTTTCAAGGTTATCTTAAACTATTCAATAATAGTTACTTAAAATAGTAATAAATTAATTAGTCATTCCCTTGTAATGTTCAGACAAACTTTAAATAAACTATACTAGTCTTATACAGAATAGACAAAATTTAAAACACTTTTTTATAAATCTAACCCGCGAACAAAGGAGCAATGAGGCCAACAATTCCCTTCAGAAACAAGCTGATTCCAAATGCTGAAGCGTAATTTTTTATTCCGGCAACATCCGCGTATATGATTGTTGACAAACCTCCGTTTGATCCCTATTATGGTTGTTTTGTCTTATATTAAAAATTCTAAACTTATATTACAAATTATGTCGAAGTTGTACCTTTAAATAAAAATGAAAAAACTAGCAGCTGATACTAGCACAGGGTTTATATTTACCAATATATGCTTAAGCTATCAGCGGCAATAACTAGTAAGAGACAAAAAGGTAGATAGGTTAAAAACTAGTAATAAAGAATTTTTTTTGTCAAAGGAGGCAGTAACTAAAATGAGCTTTTAAAAAAGAAAATAACAAAGATTGTTTATAACTTTTATCTTTTTTGTTTGTTTTCTTTGTTATTTATTTAACCAGCCAAAAAATTAAAACTTACATCAATTAATCAAAATGTGTTCATTAAAATTCAAAACGTTTTGACATTTTTAGAGAATAAAGAAAGTTTAAAACGTATAATTGATTTTTTTTATTTGCACTATGTTTAGCAATGATTAAAACCATACGGTTAAAAATAGTAACTTTATACTTTATTAATTCGATTAAGTTTTATAAAAAGCTAAATAAACAAAAAAAATTATTAGTTTGTGATTATATAAGATTAATAAATAACTAACAGAAGCTTAAAATTAAACCAAATACAATTAAAAACAGTTGTAATTGCTTTTATAGAGTTGCTAAAAGAGGAAATGTTTTTGGATTGAAAGCTAGTTGAAATTTTAAACTTCATTTAGATTAGGATATTATCTTCATACGTTATAGGAAAATTATCATAACTAATTCACTTTTGACACTAATCATGAGTGATAACCTTAAATAGATTTAGATCTATTATGTCAGTAGTACATGGTTATACTTAATAGTCATTAAAATAGTTTTTTCCCAAGTTTAATTTTTTAAGAAAATTTTTTTATACCGTTTAAACGCTATTTTTATACATTACAAATTTTTTTACTGATTTTTTTTATTGTTTTTTTTTTAATGAAACCTTTTTAAATGAAAATATAATTATACCTTGACCTCAATATAGTTTGAGTAGATTTGGTTTGTAGCTACTAGATAAATGACTAAGAGGCTATTTTAGGCACTTACTATTTAATAATCTTATAATTAAACTTAGCTACCATTTATAACAACTAAACGCTGTTTCGTATATTACAACTTTTTTGAAAGCAAAGTAGGTTTTAGTTTTATATCAAGGTTTTAAAACATATTTTGTACATAAAGTAATTAAAATAGTCAAATTTAACACGTGTTCCAATATTTAATATTATCGATCAACAAATATAAAACTTAAATTGTTTGAGTTTTGTGAGAAATAAAATAATTTACAGACTTTTTTGTTTTTTATATGGAACGCTTTTGGAAAGAAAAAGTGCTAATTTAAGCTAGTTGAAAATGAAAAAATGTTTTGTTCGAGAAATTTTTTTTTTTGTTTTGTACTTATGAAACATTTAATGACGGTTGTTTTACTTTATTTCAGCTATATTTCAAAAAAAAATTTCTAATTAAAAACGAAATAAATATACCAGAAGTTTAAGATTATCATTGTAAAATATATTAAAAGAGACATTTAACAAAAACTCAGAATTTGAAACATCAGAATTGAAATCGTTGTGCACCCATTGCTTTATAAACTTAAAGTATACTAAACATTTAATACTAAATAAGTTTAATGTTAAAAATATGAAAGTTTTGTTAAAAAACTTTAAGTTTCATAAAGTAGTTTTAACAAACATAAGGTTTTTTAAGTGCATTATAATAACATTTAGATTTAACAAATAATTTTTTTTATTTTTTAAATATCTTTAAAGACAATAACCAAAGTTTTATACTTGACAAGTTATTGAACAAACTCTTTGTGAAGGATTGTACTGAAGTAAATGAGATAAAATTGTATTTAAACTTCAAGTTTTAAACCGTAAAATACTCACAACTCCACAGTTAAGCACACACATGCGATACACGAAATAATAACTTTCTAGTAATCAATCTTCCCATTTAGTATACAATATTGCTAGTTGACTTATCAACAAACCTCGAATAACCCGGTAAAGGCACGAACGACCATCAGAGAAGTAAAAGAAGTGGTGAAAGGCGTCGCAACGCAGCACACGAGCTGCATGAAGTAAGCAGTAGCGAGCAGATACAATCTGCTAATCCTGTCAAGTTAAAGCAAGTTGTAAATTTTAAGCGCGGTAAACTTTCTTATCTGAAACTTTCACATGGTAAGTTTTAATGTTGGTAGCCACGTGTATAATTAAATTAATATTTTTACTTCAAAACGATTTTTTAAACTTTCAATATCTTTTTAAAGTAAAAAATTGGATTAATTATTTACAACTAACTGAATGTTAATAAATATGTATTCAATAAATAAGGTCTTTTGAAGTGCAAATGATGAACTTTGATATTAAATGTTGTAAAAATATGTTTAACCCAATTTTCTTTAAATCAGATTAGAGTAATACTTGTAGTTTAAATCACTTTATTACAAGTTCACCCAACTAAAATAAAAAACATTCGTTTATATGTAAAATTTGAACGTTAGCTTGTTACAAATAATTCTAATATTTTTATAAAGATAAAAACTCGCACTACAATAAAACATATATTAAATTTGCTTAGACGCTAAAGCGATATATCTTATTATGAATTTTTAGTAATAGATTTGCAAAAAATAAATTTATAAGTCAGGACATTTGTTTACAAAATATTTTATTGTTTTCTTAATTGAAATTTTTAAATACGTCTTTAAATGCATTATAATTTATAAAGAAAAGACTCTAATTATAAAAAAAAAGTTTTACATAGATAAATTTGTACTACTTTTGAAATCATCGATCTTAAAAACTTTGAAAGCTAAAATAACCTTTAACAAATAACTTGATTTTATTTGCAAAATGTTATGTTTAAGTATTATTAATATATATATAAACATTATCAACAAAATAAATGTTGTTAAACAAACTTAACCTTTTAACATCTCCAAGAAATCCAAAGATAAACCTGGAAGCGATTTCAATTCCAGATTGAGTAGAAATTATTAGCGCTGCATTTATTGCTGGTATTCCGATCTTGTAAAAATTAAAAAAGATTACCAACTTTTAATTTTATCTCATGCAATGTTATGTTTTTATTTCAGTTTCTATTTGATCTAAATTTGTAACTATTTATTTTTGTTATTTTTTATCATATAAAACGTTTTATTATTTCATGTATTATGTCAAATTGATAAAAAAAATTACAAAAACAAAGTGAAATTTTTCTATGAAAGAATTCTAATTAATTTTTTCTAATTTAAAGTAATTTTATCTTTAAATTTTCAAAATAACAAAAGTATTACAGTTTTTAACGTGAAACTAGTGTAAAATGGTATTGCTAAAAAGTAAAAAAGAGGTAACACAGTATAGTATCTAACAATTGTAGAAAATAAAGAACCTTAAATTTTACTAGCTTATAGAAATTTTGACAAATGACTTTATTGTACTAGGTAAAAAACTAATTTTTATTCACTTAAAAGAGGTAAACTTTCTCGGTTTTTTCTAAAACTTAAAAAATGATGGCTAAATTACTTTTTAAATTATAGTTAAATTATACTATTTAAATACTTCACTTTTGTACACGTGTAGTTAAAAGAAATTGCTCGGTTTTTTCACGTTCTTACATGACAGAATTTTAATGACTCAAATGAATAAGCTTCCATTGGTTTATTAAAAATATGCGGAAATTTGATTAATAATTTTTACGCAACATTCAACCACTGTTCACAGACTATTACCAGCTAAATTTCAAATATCTAACCACAATTTTAAGCATTTGTTGTCTAAAGTGTGTAAAATGATAGAAAAATTTTGCTTAAAACTTTATGATATTTGTTTGTAAGTTAGCATAAAGGTTTGAAATAACATTTAAAAAAATTAAGTTAAGTTCACGAGAAAGTAAGTGTAAAAAGTATTTTTGAATTTGTAATACTTTTTGGTTATATTAAAACAGTAAAAGTTAGTAAATTGATTTATAAAATGATAATAACTATGATTTGAACTATTGTAAATTAATTTTAGTGTTTAAGTAAAAATTTTCGGACATTTTAGAATAATTTTAATGAAACACTCATAATTCTCGTACTAACCAATGTTCAAAGGAATGTTGCCAAATAAATTTAATATATCTAAGTACAATCTACATATTTATTGTATTAAAAGCATGTTAGCTTAAACAGCAACTTTTGCAAAACTTTTATAATATCTGTTTGTAAGATAACAATGCTTGCATTTGGTTACGATGTCTAACTTAAATGTAAAAAAATAATTTTTGAAAAATCATTAGAGAAATTTAACTGAACTTTGCAAAAAAAAAATCAGTTAAAAAGTGTATTTGAATTAATAACTACTAATTATTTTATGTTAGAATAGTAAAAGGTTTAACATTATTATTCTAATGGTAAAAACTATAACTTGTTTAATTTAAACAAGTAGTATGTGTTAAGTTCTCTGTTTTATATTTTTCTATTGTTGATAGAGTTTTATAATAAAAGTTTTATAAAGCTTAATAGCGATTTTTTTAAAACTACAACTGCTTACAATTTTTGAAATATTTGTTAGTTATTACTTTAATAAGCTAAAGTTAATTTTAACAAGCTCATTTTATCTGTATTGTTAAACAAAAGTAAATGTATTAAATTAAAACTGTAATTAAAATACCACATAGTCGAATACTAAATTGTTTTGTTAATACATGACGGAACTTGTTTTTACTTTACAAATTCAAAATCAATCAAAATGAAATTATTGTAAAATATTTTTGTAAGTTTGTTGTTTATATTGAATACATGTGCGAAATTGTTTTTTGTCTTTTGTGGTTTATAAGCCTGTACAACGTTGGTCATAAACAATATTTTTATTAATACTGACACAGGGTTAAATCAGAATGGTTAGCATTAAAACAAACTAAAATCTTATTACAAAAGCCATGTATACTTTGAAGTATGCTGCAAACATTTTGAGTATTTTCTATTAGATAAACATAACAATAATAAAAAAAAGTTATAGCTTATATAACGAAATGAATAATGCCAAAACTTTGTTTTTTATTCCGAAGCTTTTATAAACATTTACTTACTATTACTTTTGATTAATGACTCTTAGCAACAAAAAATAAAACTAAAAAATTTGTAGCGTTTTGTTATAAACAGTTTTTTTAGCTATAACATTTTTCATTTAATATAATTATTATATTCTACTAACTACATGATAATTTCATTAAACGTTTTATTTTTTTAGAAATACAAAATACAAACCTCTTTTTCAGCAAATGAGTGAATGAATAACGTGCTAATTGTAACTGCACCAAACTGCAGTGATGTACCAATTACGAAAACCCAAAATACTTTGTTTGTTAAAAATTCTCTCAATTGAGGTGATAAACGACATTCTGATCTGTTATTTATATAAGTTTTGATTGATTTATATGAGTATTTCCGTAACATGTAACATAAAAAAAATTATATAGTTTAAGTTTTATTTTGTTTTATTTACAGAAAGAGTACAATAATTCATTTTAAAATAACTATATAAAATCAATAAGTTATAATAAATTATTAAATGTAATACTCATCTATTATTCTTTATCGTTCAGCGCTTTTTTTATCGTTCAATAAACATCAAAGTACTACAACTTTTGAGACTGCTTTTAAATTCAAGTACCTTTTCCTCCCTTCAAACGACTTGTTTTCTATTGGTTGCAATGAACTTAAATTCTCTTCTTTTGATAGATTCAATTTCACAGTCGGTGATTTCATCAGAGCGCCAGCTACCACCATGCTTAAATTTAACACAGATAACATGATTAAGTAGCTTCGAAAAGAATATTTTTCAATTAGGAAAGTTGCAACCGGAGACATTACTACTGTTCCGACCGAGGAACCTGAAAAGTTGAATTCGTAAATTACAAAAAAAAACGTTTGTTTTTAAGAACAGTAGTTAGGTGAGTTTTGTAGTAATTTAATAAATTTAAGTTTTGTAAAAGTTCTCTTCAGTTAAGTATTTAATCTAACCAATGCTGGATATGTTGGTTGCAATACTTCTTCTTTTTGTAAAATGTTTCGCAATAATAACTGGCGCTGCAATAAAGCATATTCCAAACCCAAGACCTGGGAAAATAGCAAAACTTTAACTAATTCGTAAAACATATTAGCTAGAACACTTTTAGTAAATAATGTCCTAAACATTAATTCTGGTAATTGTATTTTTTTTTGTTTATACGAGTTTTTTACTAATAATTGTAACACTTTAGTTTTCCTGTTGGTTTTGCAAAAAGCCTAGAAGAAAATTTTAAGTGCATGAAAGCTAAGAAAATTTCTAGAATTTTCTTCAACTAACGTACAGAATTTTTTATTTTAATAAAATTTTTACACATAATTTCATAAACTTCTGTTTTGTTTATATTCAACAAGTTTGCAAATCCTCAAACAAAAATAACTCATAGTTACTAAAGAATAAGAAATGTTTTAAAATCAAGTTATCTAAATGGCTGTAAGATACTTTTAAAGTTTATTAGTTTTGTAAGAGCTTTTACTTCACTAACTAGTTCCAACATAAAACAATACATACTGCAGTCGCTTAAACTTAAGTTTAAAAGAATAAACAAAAATTAACATTTAAAACTATAGTTTTGAAATATTAGGTCACATGTTGTTCAACAGTTTAATAATTTATTAAGTATAATAGAGTTATTATATTCTTAAATATGATAATAGAATAAGGGACTTAAATATGGCATAATTCATCTTCATTAACTGTTGGCTTAAACCATTTTTTTAAACATGTTAATCATCAAGATTTAAGTCATTATATATAATTTTTTTGTTTAAAACGACTTTAAAATTTATTTTATATAATAAAACGTAGAAAAACAAAAAAATAATCTACAAGTCGGAGTTTTCTTATATATTTATTTGAATTTGTCCCAAACTCTTATACATATGAAGAATAACGAAATATTTTAATATTAAAATTTAGTACACCATAGTAAATGCTATTTTATAAGGCATTAAAGTTATTTTAAATGATGATACTTTACTTTGTTTTTTTTGTCTCAAGAATAATAAAAGGTCAGAGAGACGCAGTATAATCATTAAACAACAATTATATATCAGATATGGTAGGTTTAAATTATGTTGTTATTTATGACTGAATGTTTTTAAAAAAAAATTTCAAGGCAGTTAAAGTGATCATTTTTCCTTAGTTTATCTTCGATATTTTTAATAAAAATATTTTTTCAAACCATACAAGTAGGTTTTCAAACATTTAAACTTTTTAAATGATGACGGTTTAGTACTAAAATTTTAATAAATGGTATTAAACAAACTAAATGTGTAATATGAAACGTAATATGTAATAAGGTTTAAGTATTATAAGAGGTGTTAAAGGTAGAATAAAAATTATAAGTTTTTCCATTAAGATAATTTATTAGTTTTATTACTACATCTTAGTGATTAGGTAAAAAAGTTGCGTGTGTTAAAATGCAGAAAATAAAAGTTGAGTTAACAATGATATTCCAAAATAATATACTCTAATTGTTTAGTATTATAAAAGTTATTAAAAAAAAAAGAATTTTTTGAAGAAGCTTATATAAAACAAAGATAAACAACTAAAACAACAAATATAAAATTCAATGAGATGATCTTTTAGTATTGTGACATAGTTTTTATTTAAAACCTAAATAAAACTTTGCAAAAATCTATCAAAGCCAATGCTTAGATTTACATGTGCGTGATATAATTACATTAAAGTTAACATAAATTTTGATCAAGCAAGTTAGATCATTAGACTACAAGTTTTCGGTACACAAATATGCAGACTTTATTATAATGTACGTGAATCTTCACACGCTTAAAAGAGGTGTTCATATTTTTTTTGCAGCGAAACATCGTCAGTCTTATAGAATAAAATTGAATAAAAAATATTTTATAATTAACAATAATAAAAGTTTTTTAAACTAAATACTCTAAATTCACTTTTAGTGGTTTATTGAACAAAAACGAAAAATTGTTTAATTTTTTTTGTTCAAGGACCTGGATACGCAAAAAGATCTCAAAAAAGATTTAATACCCAACTTAATCAAAATTATAATGAGCTACAGATGAAAAAATAAAATAAACTTTTTAGAAGAGGTTTTAACAAGTTGTAAAAATTTTTTACAGAAAATTAAAAAGCAGGTTTAAATTTAAATGTATATCAAACTTTAAGCTTCGTGGTAGCTAGAGTGACACTAATACTCGCTATAAAATTCTCATGACTGATAAATAAATGGATAAAGGGCCGTATTAAAAATTTTAGTTTACAAAATCTTAGTATTCAAAAAAAATGTCTAAAACTTTCTTTAAAACTTGTAAAACTTTAAAAATATTTTTTTAAACAAAAGTGCCTTAACTTTTATTTAAGTTTTAAATAAACTTTGCAACAGTTTTACAGTTTTATAAGATGCATTATATGTTGTAGAAATATACGGTTTTAAAATAATATATACAAGTAATAACTTAAAAATTAGTATAAATACATACCTGCTACAAATCCAAATGTTATAATGAAAAGAGGAAATGAATAAACAAAAGACGAAGCAAATATTGAGCAAGAAACAAAAAAGGAAGAAGTCATGACAGCTTTTCGTAGTCCAAACTTTTTGAAAACTGGAATTGATAACAAACCTACGAAAATAAAAAACTGTTGATGAATAGCTAACTTTTTTTTGTAGTCTAAAATTTTATATTAAAGTTTAGAGAATTAATCTTTTTTCTTAGTTTTATTGTAATATTTATTTAATTTTAGATTTATAGCTAGGAAGTTTTTTATTTTTATATTTTCAAATTTGAATACTAAATTATAATCAACAAACTTTTAATTGTAGTATAAGATAAACCTAAAAAACAAAGCAAATAGAAAACTCATGTCTTTCTTTACTGTTTATATCCAATCTAAGGGGTTGTAAAACAAATCTTATGCATAAAAAATGTTTTAAAAACGTCAAAATGTAAGTTTTATAAGAAACCAGAAATAGACATTCCAAGGATCATGAGAGATATGACTGATGTGGCTCCTGTATTTGAAGTTCCAAGTTCTTTCATTAAATACTTCAAATACACTGATTGAACTCTTTAAAAACAAAAGTATTCATTAGTTCAAAAGTTTGGTATTACCTAATACTTTACCATTACATTTTTCAAATATTTAGACTTTTCAATAACAATGTGTTTTTTTGTTATAATAATCGTCTTTAGCGGTTTAAACTATTATGTATAAAAATATAGAGCTTAAAACTTAAATAAGTGTGCTATTTTTCGAAGTCTTATTGACTTTTTAATAGTATTTTTTTGAATTAGTTTTACAAAGAGAAGTTTTTTTTAAATGCTAAAAACAAACTATTTATAGATATTTAAAAGCCTTGACCTAATAACATTATCAAAATTTTATTTTATGAAAAGTTAAATTTTATACTTTTTTTAAAACTAATTTGTTACAATTTTTATTATAAGTACTTAAAAAATATCTAAAGTATTAAAAAAAACTAATAAATTTTCGTTTAACCTCAAAATATATTCAACTAAAGCTTCTTTTTTTTTTAGAAACGTCTTTTTGCCGATACATTAAATGTTAGAAATGTCTAGTAGTAATTATTTGATTTTATTCAAACATTGTATCAAACAAGTATCACAAAAATTACGATTGCAGTAGTTTAAAGAAAAAGTAGTTAAATAATTATTGAACTCAGATTTGCTCATGAATATAACTTACTTGCTTGCACCAAGTGTTAGGAAATTAATGACAAATCCACACAACACAACAATGTATCCTCTGCAACTTGTTTCATTTTTTGTTGTTGTACTGATACATTCGATTTTGTTCGACCGCTTGTTTTGATCCATAATGTTTTGCTGTATTTCAAAATCTAAACACAAGTTTAAAATAATTCTACTGAGCTTTTTAATTAAATCGATACGTAAAGTCTGTGTTATGAATTTAAATTACTTTTAGTTAAAATAAAGCAGTATTTGTAAAGTTTTACAAAATTATGTTAAATAACAGATTTTTTTTGTGTTTTCGTGAATAATGTTCAACTTAAAACTAGAAATTTTAATGTTACTGTGTTAAAAACATTAAAGTCTGACATTCTTGGCGTCTGCTCACAGTTTAATAGATCTAAAATCTTTTTTCTCGTATTTACAAGAAGATAAAAAGTAAAATAAATATATATATTTTTATAGAATTAGAAGAGATGAGAGAATTAAGTGCCTTTAGGCGAGCTTTCATTGTGTATCGCATAGCATGGTTGTATATTCAAAACACTTTGATGAAAACATTATTAAAAACCTATTAAAATCCTATGTTAGTTAAATTTTTAGTTCTTTTTTAGTTTTTTTTTTCTACATTGCAACTACGTATACTTCAAAAAGTCTAATATTTCCTGCTTTAATTATTTATGCTACCCTTTATATATTTTTATTTCACAATTTGTAGGACAGCAAGTTTTAAAACACAAACATGTTATTAACTTGTAAAAGATAGTAGAAGTATAAAATACTAATAAGGCTTATTGTAGAACTTAGTTTGCGTTTTAATTGAAACTTAATAACAATTATATTAAAATAAAAAGCTTTAGCTTTTAGTAAACGAACGCACAATATTATTTTATTGATACACAGGTGCAATGTTATTCCTAACCGTAATCTAAAAAGTTCTTGTGTTTATATAATTACCTAATCTATTCAAGCATTAATATTACTTTAAAATACACTATAAATATATAGAAAAACTTCCTTTTTTTAGAATCAAAGTAATAATAAATCAACTTTGATTTTAATCTTAACTTTTATATTTAGGGCCAGTAGATTTCAACTGTTTATATTGAAGATGCATTATATTAAATTAGGATAAATAAGTATGAAGCTTTGAAACTATGTGTTTTAAAACTTTGTTACTAAACCAACATAGTTGACCTCGTAATAATAATAAAACATTTATTTTAGATACTTTAAAGAAAAAAAAAAGAGTAAACATCAAACACAACGGCAGTCATGAAAGTCACAGTGGTCACTGAAGTAAACTGATTTAAATTTTTCGTTCGAATAATCATGCGGTCTTAATCCTTCATACTATTTTTTTTTTGTTGTAACCGTTTATTATAGAAGAAATGAGTTTAATTGACCTCTAAAAAATACCAAACTATTATAGTCTATTTTTATATAAAAAGTTATATTGAAATAAGAAAGTGTTTAAATTTATATAGTTTACGTAAAACAGTTTAAAAAAGGAAACTGAAATACATAATTTAGTTTTACAAATATAACTATGAAAAACTAATACAAAATCTAAATATAGTTATAATTTATGTTCTTATACTTTTTAAAGCTGCAAAATTTTACTTTAAAGAAATTTATCTTACGTTTATGGATTATGTGCAAAACTAATTAGATTTGATATTTTTTTCCAAGTTGCGAAATAACTAGGTATGGAATAGTTAAGTGTTTTTGTTATTTTTCAAAATAATTTTTTTAAACATTTAAGTAAGCTATAGTTCGAATAAAATTACATTACTTATTGAAGTATTCTCAAGTAAAATCAAAGCTTTTGTACTGAAATTAAACTTTTATACTAAAAAAATCCGTGAATTTATTAAGTTTACCAACAAATAATTAAAATCTGACATTTCTTAATTTCCTTGTGGTGTTGTGCACAATTAAAAGTAGCATATTTTTATGCGATCAAGTATTACCATCGGCAATCGGTTAGTTTTACGGAAGTTACTTGGTTGATATCTAATATTTAGTATTAGTTCTTAAACTTAGCTAAATAACATAAAACATTCAAAACTGTAACTTAAATTTTTTATCTAATAAACTAAATATTATTTTAGTTTAAGTTTATTCTATCATGAACTAAAATTAAATATTTTCTACTTTTTGTTACTTACAACATCAACATTTATTATTTTCTGAAGGTTTATTTTATTTAAAAAGTAAGAAAAAGTATACTTTTATCTTGAAGATTTGAAGACTTTAAAGTAATTTGAGTTTGAATACAATTCGTTTTTGAATTTTAAAATTACTTAAAAACATACCAAATAAATATTCATTTAAAAGCTTGAAATATAAATTACTTTAACTGTGAACAATACTTCTAAAGGAAAATAAAGATGTATAGGTTTCAAAAATACTTGGTTTTTGTAAACTGAAGATTAATAGAAAACACAATATAAATTTTATTTCTATTTTGACAAGGTAATAAAACTTGTAGACCAATATTTTAATATGATTTACAGTTCAAAACACTACAGTCAGCATATGAATCATTGAAATTGTAACGGGTTTTTGTATTTTTTTTTCTGTATAATATTTAAAAATTACAAACCTAAAACTGAATTTAAATAAAATATTCAACTAAATACTTATTTATACAACCTTTTATTTAACTTTGTTATATACTTTTTAACTTTGTTTTGTTATTTAAGTTTAATCATACTGAATAATAACTTCTAAAGTATCATAAATGCTTAACAGTATTTTAGTTTACTTAGTCTAATCTTCAGAAAATAGTAAAACGATATTATTTGAAACTTTAGTTAAGTTGTGAAACATTTACATAAGTATTTTTTTCCTGATCAGCATCAAATGTTTCAAACAGTACAAAATAAGATGAGTTAAGCTTGTTTTGTAACAAGTCATTTAATACATTTTTATAGTGTATCTAGTGAGAACTTCAAATATGATTAAAAAGAAAACAATGTTAAACTGAATTTTAACATTGCTAAGAGAAAAAGCTTAAGTTAAATACAGAAAGATAAACTAAAAAGTATTTTTTTGTACATACAATAGTATATTCATTGTATCTAAAAATTACTTACAAATAAAAACACTTATAGACCACTGTTACGCACTACTACAAAAATTATCAATTAAAAACTTAATTTACTTTAAACTGTAAAACTGGTTCTTTAACAATGTAATACGCACAATTTTTAATTTTGAAAGAAGTTAGCATACTACAGTTTATGAATGAAAAACACAGGTAGTTTTAATAAATGCTGCAGCACAGATTAGTTTTATATATTTTTAAAGTTAATAAAAATACATAAATTATAATAGAAAACTCGCTAAAAATATCTTTAGGATCTACTTTTACTTTATTCATTAGAATTAATTGCCCTTTTTACTAGTTTTTGCATCCATTTTATACATACTAAATAAAATATAGATATAGACTGTCTGAGTTATTATGACAACAGCAGTAAAAATAAAATACTACAAAAATATAAAAGATTAGCAACATGAAAATGTTTTATCAAAAGCAAAACGCTAAATGAAATAATAGTTTTATTACTACCATAGCATACTAACAATTAAATTAAGAGCTTTTTTTCTGATAAAATAAAAACTGCTAGTTTTAATTTTTTTCCTTTTGCTCTAGTTCTAAGACTTCAGACTTAAAGTATGAAATTTTATTATTGTTAACTAAAAAATATATTTACTTATTTTTTATTAGTTGATATTAAAGGTGGTATAAATGAAGATTTATAACCAATAAACATTTTCAACCTACGTATATTATACTTATATTTCCTGGGACAAGACGTTAAAAGATATCCGTGGTGTGCGACTCGATAACTGAAAGTTTTTTTTGTTCACTAGGTCCGAGGACCAAATATTTTGAGCGTTATTTTTTCGTTCAATAAACTATGTATCTTCAAAAAAAAGTTAATACAATTTACAACAGTAGTCGGCACGCTACTTCGAATCCGTGAACCTTAAATCACAAAATTAAAGTTCTGTACACCCCAATTTGCATTGTTTAGCGCTGCTAGTGTTTAAGAATACGTAAACACTTTTAATCGTTTTTTTTTTACTAATAATTCGGTAACACCCAGTTAATTTTTACACGCTAACTTTAAATTTACCAGTTTACCCTATCCATTTCAATAAACTTCTAATATCGATGATCTAAATTTTACAACAGTATTTTACTTGTATCACCCAGGTATAAAATACTAACTAGATTTATTTAATACATTCATGATTTAAAACTAGACTTAATTATTTTTAGAGAGCTAAGTATGTGACAGCCCTGATGTTACTGACCCTTTCTATACTTTAATTTTATTATAAGTAAAACATAATTGAATTTTTTCGGCCTAACTAATTTTTTGTCAAATATCAGTTGATTAAGCTGACTAATATATTGATTTTTTATGTAGCAAAACGCTTTTAAACAATAAGAGTTAATAAAATTAAACATTAATAGAACACTAACCGTTTTATTTTGTTTTAAGAATTTAAGAGATTTGCTCACTTCGGTTTTTCTTTAAGCGGCTAAGGGTGGAAGAATTTTTACATAATGTGACAGAATAGAACTGAGAGAGTACGAAAACGGTCGTTTTATTAACAACAAAATGGTCAATTAGATATCAAGGCTGAATATGTCTTAAATGTAGAAAGATTTAAAAAAAAAACTTTGATTTAGTTTCTGCGCGAAAAAAAATCATGAACTCCAAAATAAGTTTCATGCACCCCAAAAGTCTCGTGCACCCTAAAAGAAATTTCATGTACACTAGTGTGCACCAGTGTACACCGTGCCGACCACTGATTTACAGTGATAAACTTGTGTTAAGTATGTTGATAACCAACACAAAGAAGATTTAACGTTACTTTAATGAAAGTTTAGCTTTTATCTAACGTTTTTTTAGCTTCACTCTTTATTATTTACAAATTAGTTTTTTAATTAACTTAAGCATAGTTTTTTTTAAACTGTTTAAATAAACATGTAGTTTTAATGTAGTTAAATTAAGTGTTTTATTAGTTTAAAACATTATTTGTTTGTTTTTTCCTCTGCAACTTCTTACGTACTAAGTAAACCTTTTTTAGTATAACTAAAACTTTTTAAATGTAAAACCTATACAAATTTTAAAACAATTTTACCGTAAATAAATTTTTTTCGTTCCAGTTTACCTACAGCGAAATTAAAAAAAAAATAATTTAGTTTACATCGTATTTAGTTATTTATTTTGTATTATTTACTAAAAAAATGTTGTTTTTTAATACATCAGACAGTTTGAAAACGTATTTAAATAAACAGGTAACGAGTATATCTTATTGGAGGAACAAGTAATCTTTTTATTTCAAAAAGCCAAGTACATTATAAAATATTTAATGAAATAAAAAAATTATACTTTTTTAGCATATTTTATAAAATTCTTGCAAATTTTCTAGATTTTTGAATTATCTTCTGTCGTAACTAAAATTTAATTTTCTTTATAATAGTACATTTTTTTAATTAGTGTTTCAAGATTTAATTGTATTATTAATAAAACGCTTATTAACATTATCAATATAAAGTTATCAAAAATTAAACTTTTTCTAAAGCTTTGACTTTTTTTTTTGATTTTTATAAAGTTATATTAATTGAAATCTTTAAAAAATAAAGACAAGACCGGTAAAAATTAATAAATAATCCAATATTTTTAGTAAATATTAAAAACTACTATTTAAACTTGAAATTTTCAGACTTCTTAACATTTAATATATTTTGTCAAAAAAATGATATATAGTAATTAAATCTGTAGAATTTAAATAAAGTTCGCAAGTATTAGAAGTAATATAATTAGTAAACCATTTTATTTTTTCTTAAAAATAGTCTAAGGTTCATATAGTATTTCAAGCATAAGTTTTATTTCCACTCGATTTATGACTATCAAAACATTAACATGTTTTAAATACACCTAAATAATAACATGAACATCAGCAAAAGTCATCAGAGCTAAAGCTTAAACTTTCATATGCCGTAAGACGAGCTCAAAGTTTGTTAAGAACAAGTTTTGACGACAACAACTCAAAATTTTTAAAAGCAAAAAATAATTGCATAATGCTAAAAGCATATATTTTATTTCTGAACGGCTTGAAAATATCAAAACATTAAAATGTTTATAAATTGTCCAAATATTTACAATAAATCAGTAAAAGTTTTCTGAGCTAAAATTTGCACTTTTACCTTCACCCAAAAGCTTTGCCTTGAGACAAGCTTAAAGATTTTTAGCAACAAACACTCGAATGTTTAATTAAAAGTATACTGTTTTAAATATTTTAAAGGGCTTATTAAAAGTTTTAGTTTTGTTAATTATCTATCATCAGTTGTTTTTTGAATGCAGTGTTTAGTTAATATATTAAACAGTACTGTTTTATAAAAAAACTTTGGTATTTAGGTATTATCAGTTATTTATATTAAAAAAGTTCAAAAAAGATTAAAAATTACATAAAAACAGTATATAATAAGCATTATGTAATGTGAAAGGTGTCTTTACCATAAAAAATGTTATTTTGATTATTAGTAAAATAACCAATCTTCTAATTTAAGGAAGACATATTGTTTAAAAGGTATTAAAAAGTTTTTTCTCGATAGATAATCAAGTACATATATTTTACTTATTTGTATATCTTTTTATTTTCAATATGATTTCGTTAAATAATTAACCTGTAAGTTTATAAGATCTGTATGTAATTTCAAAGTATTTTTTATACATACATAAACTACCACTATTAAGTAACCTTTAATATTTTTTGAACCTTAAAAACGAGTCAGTATAAAAATTTTCAAGTTAATCTTTGTTTTTTGTTTTCTGAAAACCAGTAATTGATTTCGCGTTTTAATGAAGTATACTTTTATTCATTTTATAGAAGCGAAACAAACAAAAAGAATTTGATTTAAACTAAGATTTAAAAATAATACATTTAATGATTGGCGATTTTTATCTTATTAGTACGGTAGAACCCTTTGATAGTTAAGGTTGTTAAAAACGTTTCATATCCAACAAATTTTATTTGGAGTATGAACTAATTTTTTAATAAACCAGTATGGTGTTTTGAAAAATAAATTTTAGCACTAAACTGAATCGCACGACCATTAACAACAATCCACGCGATATTCTGCAATCTGATAACGTTTAAATTGGCGTGTAACACATGAAAAAATTACTCGATTAGCTTTAAATTCAAAAACTTAATAGAATTATAAAACGAAGTTTACATAACATATTTAAAGATATATAGTAGAAAATTATGTTTAACTTTTTTTTTATTTGCAAACTTAACATAATGTTTATTAGAGAAAAATTCTGTACTTTTAACACTTTTAAGCAAAATCTTCAAAAAAAAATTTTTTCAGCCAAAATTATGATTTATCCTATCGTTTTTTAAAATTATTAAAGTTGTAAACGTTATGCTTATTACTAAATAAAAACATAGTTTTGCTGGAAGATTATTAGATAACGCTCAACAATATTTTGCAATAAATAGTACATTTTTTAACGTTGAAATATTTAAAAATTAAATAAAAATAGTTTAAAGTGGATTTAACTTTGTTATTCATGTCGCGTTGTAGCTAAAAGTTTAACGGAATTAACTATTTAAGGCAGTGAATTTAGTTTCAGGTTTATAGATGTTTATACTTTGTTTCTACCATAAACAATGCTTGAACTAAGTTGGTAAACATACAACACTAGATCAAAATCAGTATATGACTGTTTTTAGTGATAAGTTAACCTTGTAGAAAAGAAACACTAGTACGAAATTAAGTTGTGAATTATGCTTACAACTTATCATTTCACCGTGTATTAACAGTTGTTATTTTATTTTTTGCTGTTTATAAACTCTTTTTAGCTCACGAGTGCTTTCATTAAATTCCCATATTTTATTTTTGAAATTCAACAAATGTAGTTATTTTAATAATTTGATTGTACATTTATGGTTTTGTTATTACAAAAAGGTAAATACTGTTTTTTTAACAAGTTTGTAATTTTGGACAAGTTAGATGTTTTCAATCTTTAGTTTTCAAATTAAGACTGTTTATAAAACGAAAGAATACAGCACACAGCTTATATAACAAACTTTTAATTTACACTTTTATTACTTTGTTTAATAAGGCAGTGTTTTTTGAGGAGACCAGAGTTTTGTCGTGGTAAAAATAATTGTATAGAATTGTTGTAATCATCTTTTAAATAAAATACAATTTACTTTCAAACCACTAAGAAAAAAAATCAATTAATCATTCATTATAGAAAATCCCTTTTAAAAAAACAAAAATAAATACATCACTATACAAATACATCTTTTTTTTTCTTACATTAACTACAATGAGATTTTATAACGATTGTAATTGTCTCCTTTTATTTGTATTAATTGGGAACCTTTATTGTTTATCTCAGATATCAAAATGTTATATTTTATAAGTTTTGACATTAAAAATCTCATTAAGTTTTGATGTTAAAAATGATCAATAAGCCTTTTGTAGTGGTTGAAAACTTTTCAAAAGTCCAAAACAAAATAAAATACTATACTAGATATACCTCTTACAATAGTTACATTAATTAGCTGTTTTTTTAATTAACCATCATATTAACTAGAACATTCACACTCATTTTTAAAAGTTTTTTAAACTTACTTACAATTTAATTAGTTAATATTTTCTTATAGCAATAAAGAACTTTAGTGTAGTAATTCATAAAAAAGTCCATAAGGTTACGAAATTAAATCTTTCAACATTAAAAAATATTGCTTATTCATTTCGTTTTATTTTTGCTGCTCTTTTATGTTAAAAACTAAGTCATTCTGTCACGAAAATACTATTAATTAAATTACTAAAAACAACAAGTTGAAATATTGAAACCTAATTTATAAAGGTCATTAAAATTAAATCATAAACAACGAAAAACATAGTTGTTATTATTTTAATATCATATTTACTTTTTGAATACTCGTTTCAGTAAATAAATATATGTGCACTTTGCTTTCTTATAACTTAAACTCTGTTATATTTACAACAATGCTTTTGAAATCATTTTAAAACCAAAATTTATATAATCAGCTTTAAACTAGAATTCAAATCAATGACTTGTATAATTTGTAGGAAAAATAAATAGATACGGTTAAATCAAAAATTAATAGATACGGTTAAATCAAGTATCAGGTATATGAGAATTTTACAAAATTAATCAGCCACTAACTTACCACACTAAAATGGTAAAAGAAAAAATAAATCATTATACATTTACTGTCTAAAAAAATAAAATATTTAACTATGATAAGAGATGCTTCATAAAGTAGTAAAGACCTAACAAAATTATTTAATAATTATATAAAGTACTAAGTACTTTTAAATGTTTGTTACGTTTAAATGTTCAGAAAAAAAACTTAAGTTATTTATAAATATAAAATTAATCGATCTTTAGAAATTTTTACTATGTGTGCTTATTTACGGTATACTTTAAAACTATCGCTAAGTTTTTTATTTTTTTATAGCTTAGAACATTATATTTGTTTTTTGTATGATCCTTTAAAACAGTTAGTGAATTTTTAAAATCATTTTTGTATAATGTTTTCTAAATGAAAAAAATTATAACAAAAGGTTTATTCTTAGTTTTTAAATCAATCTGGAAAACTTTTATAAGCCTTAAATTAAAGTTATCACCAAAGGAAATTTTATATTAGTCATCAGCTTAAAGTTCCTAGAATTAAATTTGTTATAAAATATATCTTTTACACAACAAGTAGAACTAATAGTATTTATAAGTTTAATTAAAGATAGTCTGAAATCAAAAAAAAATTACTTGTAAGTTATGTAAAATATTTTTTTTAACTTTCTTTGTAAAAGTAATTTAATTTATTTTAAGGCAACCGTTAAAAAAATTGTTTAACAAACTACTAAAAAAGTTATTTTTATAGTTGTAAAATTCTTAAAATTCAAATTGCTAAAATATTTAAAAGTGTAACAGAAATAACATATAAATATGTTTTAAAATTAATATCTGCATTGAGCTTTTTACTGTAGTGTTTTAATGTTAAAGTTATAAAATGACTTCAAACTAAAAAATAAACAAACAACAAAAACTGATGAAACACTGAAGTAAAAATAAGTGTGTTATAAAACTATTTTGAATACAATAAAAAAAATGTATTGTATTATTAACCTTATACCAAGGTTTAGATTAAGAAGAAAACTAAAACAGCTTATTTTTTCGAAAGGCTTTGTTATGAACTGTAGTTTAAGAGACATGAATTGCATTTATTTTCCTAAGTTTTCCTGGAAACCCATTTTTAATAATAATCTTATTAAAAAAAAAATACATAAATTTTTTAAGCAAAAAAATTTTTTATGAAAGATTCAAACCGAAAAAAAAAAGTTACTTATACATGTACGAAACAAATCAGGTATTTTGAACAGCGTTTTTTTGCACAAGTTTTATTGTCATTCTCATTTGGCTAAATCATGTTGTTGTCAGTTGTTATGAAAATTGTTATATTTTTTTTTTGTTTTGAATAATATAAACCGGGCAAAAAAGTGTCCGAAAAATGTAACCTATGTAATAATAAATTTCATAAAAAAGTAACGCTTCGTGCGAACTTAATACTTTTTAGTTAGATAATTTGTTCCTTATGTTTGTAGTTTAAATTAACTAGCTAGTCCTAATGTTCATATATACTATCCCGTAATTATTAGATACATTTTTTTAATGATTAGTAACCAGTAAATATTTCGAATTAGTCCTTCCTTCTTTTTCATGTAATAATTTATATTATTATTTGTTATCTTATTTTGTATTTTACTTTAATTTATTTAATTTGGACTTAATTATTACAAATATTTTGTAGTTTTATAACAGTTGGATATAATATTAAGTATTTTATCTATTATTAACCTTTAGAAATCTATAGCAATTATTCTTATTTTTAATGGACACATGTATATACCTATTTTAACTTCTATTCATTCCTTACAGTATTAATATTTTACAGATCTCAGTTAAAGTGTGTTGACTCGTTTAACACAGAAACATATGTCAGTGTAATAAAAGAAGGATACTGTATAATTTGTTATTATTATATATTCCAGTGAACTTGTTTTGCTAGGATCTTTTGTTAACAAACGATTAAATTTATATTTTGAATAGATATATGTAAAATATAAACATTATAGTCTTAAAAAAGTATTATTTCATCAAAAATTTCTACTAAAGTTAAACATTAATGTTAAATTAATAAACAAAGCTCTAAAGTTTTATAATTTGTCCTAAAAATTTTTTATAATACTTATTTTTTTATAAATTATAATAATTCTTAATTCCATAAACTAATTTCTAACAATTAAATTCCTATAAAAACTTTTTGTGCCTTTATCAAAAAAGAATTAAAAAAAAACATAAAAATGCGATTAAGGTCTAACTAAATAGATTTTGTTAGTAACAAAGCAAAAAAAAACTTTATCTCCATATTTTTATTTGACAGAAATACCATGAAGATTAAGTAGTAAAAGATTTTTAGATTAAGTAGTAAAAAAATAGTTCAATAAATCTTTATTAAAAGAGATATTTATATAAAATTATTAAAGTTTGAATTTTTGGAATTTAAATTATCATAAAAATCAACGTTTACTACTATAATATGGTAAACTTTTGCATAAATATACTGTTAATAAGAGTTTGTTGATACTTAAAGGTATACTGTTTTTACATTTTAATCTAAAATTATTTGAATTTTATCCTTCTTTAGAAAGAAGTTTGTTAACAAATTCTAACAGTTTTTTTTTATATAGTTTTATTTTATTTTTCCAAAAAAACTATATAAAATACTTAGAATTTCTTCTAAAGGTAGTTTTTTCGTATAACATATGTAAATTTTGATATTTTTTAAATTAAGTAACAAAACAAAAATGTCAACTTTAGTATTTTAACAGTTATAAGCGATGGATTTCAAAGTTTATATGCTGTTAAGTAGAATATATTAAGCAGTTAGATGTTATCGCGACACAAACAATCATATTTTATATTAAATAATCCATAAATGCCCAATTATATAAATTGTATGTTAATTTAGACGGTAAATGTATCTAAAAAGTGAAGTCTTACTTGGAATATACAAACTAATAAACAAATTTTATACTAAATTATCCGTCAATAAGCAGAATATTGAATTTATCTTTTTTTAGATAACAGAGTGAATATATAAAATGTAAAATTTTATTCTTAAGTACACAAAATAACAAGCAAAATTCATATGGTATTTTAAACTTTCTAAGACAGTTTGCTAAGTAACGCCATGTTAACTTATATTTCCGAAAAATTTATTACACTTTACACATTTTTTGCAATATCAATTGTAAAGTTGTATAAATGTTTTGGCTAATACTAAACGAAGTTTTTCTTACAACTTTAGTTTCTTAATTAATTTAGATATACTAAAAGTTGTTCACCTAAAGTTATTTATACTTTTTTTTTGCAATAGACATACTTTCATAATCTATATTTCGGTCTTACGAAACTTAAAACATAAAAAAATCGCTTTCAAAAAAAAAAACATTTTCTTACAGGTTGGTGTGCTTGTAATTTATAGTTAAGTGTTTTATTATTCATAGCTTTTGAAAAAAAAACCACTGAGTTAGAGTAATAGAAAAAAAAACTAACGCTTACTCCCTATATATACAATATAATTTTAAAGCATTTAAAGGCATACATTCAATTAGTGAGTAAACGAAATATGTTCTTTTTTTGTTCTTAAATATTTTAATACATTTTTATATACCTTTTAATATAAACTAATTTTGACTTTTACTGATGTATACTTTAATGATTACAACCAGTGGCGTCGCGTGGTATTTTTTTTAGGTGGTGCAGAATTTTAAAAAAATTCCCTACTTTAAAACTCTTTTTTATCTTAAATAAAGACTTTTTTCTATAACAATTACATTAAATTGCTAATGTAATTTGGAAAATTTTGTTAAAAATAAAAAAAATATTTTTTCAAAAAAAAATTATTTAAGAAAATAACTTTAAAAAAAAAGGTTAATATTTTGAAAATTAAAGTAAATATAGGAATAGAAAAAAAAAATTTGAGTAATTTGAAAGACTGAAAAAATGTTAACTTACTTATGAGTATTAATTTTTAAGAAGGCTTTAAAGTTTAAACTAACAGTAGAAAAAATTTTGACAAAACAAATTTTTATTATATTGAAAAATACAGCAACTTTATTATGTAGTTTTTTTTTGCCTCAACTTTATTTAAAAAATATTTGATTAAACATCATACTAAGAATGGTTATTTTACTAATGTTTGATTTAACAAAATAATAAATGTCTTATTAGACTTAGCAAGAAAATTAAAAAGTCTACAAACAAAACAAAAAAAGGTTTTGTACAAACTGCAAGTTTATTTTAAGTAAAATTTGTTTTACTAAGTAGAAAATAATTGCTTATTTACTGCTAAATATTGAAAAAAATAAACGAGTATCAACTTATAACTAATTAAAACTGTTGATGTTTGAAAAAAAAAAACAGCTTGACTACTAAGTTGAAAACACAAAAGTAAAATAAGCAAGCTCATAAATATCAAATTTTACGAAGTCTCTAACTTAAAATTTAGAATTTAGATTAAAAAGACTAATATTATAATATAAAATACAGCAAA
This sequence comes from Thalia democratica, assembly GCF_965202585.1. Classification (NCBI taxonomy): domain Eukaryota; kingdom Metazoa; phylum Chordata; class Thaliacea; order Salpida; family Salpidae; genus Thalia; species Thalia democratica. The sequence goes on from NW_028139269.1 coordinate 83,342, forward strand.
TGCAATAATATTTCTCTTAGCCTCAACTTTAGTTAAAAAATATTTGATTAATTAAACATCAAACTATTTATATTTATTTAACTTGAACCTTTCAGTGATGTTGAAGCTGACACTATCACAGACTTCTTTTGCTGAAGAAGAAAGGCTTTTTTTAACATTTTCTGTACTACTTGAATTTCTTATACTGTTGACTGCAGCTTGTAATGTTTCCAAATGTTGTTTAACTTTTTGAACAGTTAAGTCTGTGCATTGCATGATGTTATACAAAATTTCAACTGCAGGCATAATTTCCTCTGTTAACTCTGATAACTGGCATGATTTAAGCTTAGAAACTGTCCCATTTACTTGACTAGTATTTTCACTGCATTTTCCTAGTTATAAAATCTATAAAAGTAGCATTTACCTTGTTCAACAAAAAAATGTTTTAGCTATACAGAGTAAACTAATAAACAGTTTCAATATTAAAACAAAAAAAGCAAGGTTGCCACTCTAAAAACAAGGTTGCCATTCTTTGAGTCAAAAAACTGTCCTGAGTGACCTTGAGTTGGGATGAAACACTTTTTTCACAATTTGATCTTATTTTATGTAGTTTTTACTAAGCTACAAGATGCTTTTTACAGATTTTAAAAATTTAAAATATTTTTTTAGATATAGCCGGTCAAAGTCGAAGCAACAAAAGGTTCCTTATGGGAGGCACAAACTAAAACAGGGTTGAAATGTTTCTTTAGATGTTTCTTTTATAAAACAAAACAATTTACTAAAATAGAAATCCAAAACACTAAGAAAAAAAAAGTTGTAACAAAAGTAATTTTTTTTGTATTTGTAAAAATATATATTGATACTTTAAAATTTAAAACTTCTCTTCAACAAAAGTATAAAATTTTATAAAAAGTAGGATGAAAAAGTTTGATAAAAATTGCTTTAAAAATTATGGAGAATATAGGTTTTCAGTAATATTGTATTTTTTTGCTGTTTTGGTTTGCTCCTTCTATAATAAACCATTGTACTCTCTTGCTTTGACCGGTTGTATCTAAAAGTTTAATTGGAAATTTCAAGTTTATTAAAGAGTAACTATTAGCTTTCTGAAAAAGTTAAAATAAGAACAACATAAAAAAAAGAGCCTATACACCCCCCCCTCCATTACCCCTCACTATTTTGCACAACTTTTTTTTACAAACATTAAGTTTTTTATTAATTTGTTTTATAAATTTAATGTTTTTTTGTTGGAGGTTAAAAATACAATAGTTCTTTAAGGGTATGTTTTCATTATTTAAATTTAATTTGTTTTTCATTTTGATGAAAATAATTTTCTCAGGAGCTCAACTTTTTTAAGTTTGGTTGATGAGGCTGTTGACTTTTTAATAAATTTAAAGATAAATTATAAATATGTAACCATTATGGCAGTAAAAAAAAATGGTTAGTTAGTTTTCATGTGGCCATAGGGGTAAAACACTTATTTTTTCAATTTTAAATAAGCTTGTTATTTTCAGAGTAAAAAAATAAAACTGCTTTAGTCAGACTGAATATTTTTCTAATTTGGCCTGTTTTAATTTATCTTGGGTCACCTTGAGTTTTTTTTTTAATTTCATTTCTAAGTTATCCTGATTATGAGGCAAGGCAACCATGTTTCAACAATTTTACCTAAAATTTTTGCTTTGTTTATGAAAAAATTAAACCAAAAGTCATATAAAGTAGACTAAATTTTTCTAAAATGTTAAACTACTCTAAGTAATCAAAGTTTCTGAGTTAGGTCTATTTACTTTATTTAAATATGTGACTGTTTCAATAATACTAATTTTTATTTAATATAAATCTAAATTATTTTTCTGTATGAGTAAACTAGAAGTTTATAATAAACTTCTTAACATTTTTTTCAGAACTCAAATTTTACATTTAAATATAATTTAATTAAACATTTTATTAACTTTATGATAACAATTATCAGTTATAGTTAAGTTTATGTATGCAGATTAAAATAAAAAATAAAATTTTTAACACTTTGGTGATTTAGGTTTTTTATCTATTTTTTTTCAAAATATGTAATTTATGACAAGTTTTGTTCTTTTATTGTTTCGTTTTAATAGAAGTGATCTCTTAAATTTAAAATATTATGTGGGTACATAAACTTAAGTTTAATCCTTTGCATTTTGCAGTAGCTTAGCTTTGTTTTTAATTTATGTTTACAATAGCTTGTAGAATGTAGATGATACTTAAGCAAGTTCTGTTTTAGGGAATTTTCAACTTAACTTACTTACCGAAAGATATTGATTTTGCGGTAATTCTTGAAGAAATTTTGCTTTTTTGAGTTCATTTGCGGCAGTCAGCTAAGAGTTTGCGGCAGTGAAGTGGGCAAAATGGTCGTTTTCAAAATTGGAGTTTTAAAAGAGATTTCGTTCTAAAAATTAACGAAAACGTTATAGATACTTATTTTTTTTCTTACAAAATTTCAAGGTGGTGCAGTTGCGGTAGTGCAACACCCCACGCGACGCCCCTGATTACAACTGAAACGAGTTAAAAAATTACTTCCAATAATGGAATGTTTATTTTCTAGTTATACACATTAGTTTTTGCTAATAAATGTTGTTAGAAAAAACGTGAAATTTTTAAACGTGTAAACTTCATTTAAATCATGAATTAACCTTTTCATAAACTAGTATAGTCGAAATTTTATCTTAGCAGTAAACTGAACCACACGACCATCAACAACAACCCACGCGATGTTCTGCAATCTGATTTCGTCTAAAGAAGAAGATACATTATGTAAAAATTACTAGATTAACTGCATCTTCAAAAACTTAACAAAAATAAAAGCCGAAGTGAACATATTTTCATTGATGGTTTGTATTAATAATATAATTGTTTATATACATAACTTCTTGTTTTAAACGACAATTTAACATAATATTTTTTGGCCTAACTCTAACTTCACTAAACGAACACTGTACTTCTAAATATTTTAAGCCTAAATAAAAACAAACTATTTTTGTTGAGAACTTCAGTTAATCATTTCATTTTTTAATATTTATAAAAGTAGAACTGCTACGCTTGTAAATAAATGAAATAATTTTTTGCTAAAAGATTATAAAATAAGGGTTTACGATACTTAGTAAATAAAAAAATCTTGTTTTAGTTTTTAACTTAAACAGTTAGATAATAAAAAAAAAGTTTGACTTTAATTGGTTTTAACTTTTTTTGTTTTGTTTTAGTTAAATATCTATTAAATAAAAAATTCATAAAATTTTGTTTACTAAAACTTTGTTTCAGGTTTACATGAGTTCAAGTTTTGTTTCTACAATAAACAATATTCAAAATAAATTTTTAAACTTACAACACTAGATCAAAATTTGTAAATGACAGTTTTTACTGATAAGTTAACCTTGTACAAAAGAAACACTAGTACGAAATTTATTTGTTAATTTAGCTTGAAATTTATCTTTTTACCGTGTATTGACAGCAGTTATTTTTATATTTTGGTGTTTGAAAAATATTTTTAGTTCTTAAGTTTATTTAAAACTGAATCATTTTGTTGCCAATTTTGATAAAGACTTTTGATTTTATAAAACTAAAATTTGTAACATAAATTAAAAAATAATCAAGTACTATTAGTAATGTTTCAAAACGTATAAAATTCGCTTTTATTCAAAACAATAATAAAAATGACATATGTAAACTATGCTTTAGAAAATTTTTATAACATCCGTTTATTGACATATTTTTGATAATAGAATTTATTTGTTAAACTTGATTAAATAATACTTTTTACATTAGCTTGTTAACTTTAGCTTCTTCAATTGCAGTAATCTTTTTAGGTAGTGTAAAATAGACACATATAATTTTCTTTTATTAAATTACTATGAACTATAGAGCTTGATTGTTTCGAATTAAACAAAAATAATACAACTTTAAACCAGTACCTAAATCTTTAAACCAAAACGTAGCTAATATGAAAAATACTTAAAATTAAATTCAGATAATTGTACCTACTCTCATTTGATAAAGTATATTTTATAGAGTTTTTTAAGTGTAAATATGTTTTTATTGATACAAAACAAAAATTTTACTTTTAATCCTTTTAGCCCTAAAATCAATTCTTTTATAAGTAACAAGCTATTGTCATAGAAAAAATTTTCGGGACCGCACTGCAAAGAAAAAACTTTTCCGTTGACCGCAAGTATTTAAACTTCTTGTATTAATCAATAAAAAGTTTATTAAATTAAAAGTCAAAATAAGCAGTAATAAATCACAAAATCAAAAAAGGTAATTAAAGTTCCTAGTTACAATTTTTTTTAAATTATCTTTTTAGTTGAAACATACGTCGCGGGACGCAGATACTTGCTTCACATATCGCAGTTTAGCGACCCCTGACCTACTAATAAGTTTTTTATTAAAATAATAAACTTGTAAACTTACAACAATAAAACTTATGTTAATATAAAAGTTTAACATTTAAAGTTATAAAAATTCAAAACTATAACTTTCTTTTAAAAACTAGATGAAGCAAAAAATTAATAGAACACAATTAGTATAAGTATAGATCGTTAAACAACTATTAAAATTTTTTGTGTTAAACTTTTATATTAACATAAGTTTTATTGTTGTAAGTTTACAAGTTTATTTTCAACATTGTTTATTGTAGAAACAAAACTTGAACTCACGTAAACCTGAAAATATTGTTATACTTTTCAAACGTTTTTACTTTTTATCGTTTTTTAGCAACAACACAGTATAAATAATCAAGTTTTATATACGTAAAACTTAAAACATTCGAATTACTCAACTCTTTTTTAGTAAAACACCAAAGTAAGCAGTTTTTGTTATAAGCTATATTTGAGTATTATGTTATAATCTTTAGTTTAGTTTTATATAAATGTTGTGTTTCTAACTTATTACATATTGTATTATGTTTTTAACAATAAAAAAAATCATACAAGTTTACTTTATGAACAATTTATTTTTGTTTAGGTTTGAAAATTTTATGAATATACATTTAATTAAAACTAGTTCGTAAAAAATATAAAACTTAAAAAACAAAAAAAACATATTACTAGTACATATCTTTGAATAGATGTATTCCACTTCTTTATATATTCATTAGGTTTTTATTGTGTATTACTGGCCTTCTATGGACTAGATCAGATTGCAGAATATCACGTGAACTGTTGTTGATGGTCGTGCGGTTCAATTAACTGCTAAAAATATGTTTCTAAAAACATTTTTTTAACCGTTATAGTTTAAAATAAATTTAAATCTTGATTTAAGAAAAATTTTTTGTACATTGCACGTTTTGTCTAACAACCTTAATTAGCGGTTTATTTCATAAATTTTTAGAGTATCAGTTGAATATAAATATTCAATCATTGGCATTAAAAAAAAAATTGTATGTTTTTTTTGAAAATCGAAGTTTAACAGCATTTAAAAACTTATTTATTTATTTAGTTTATGTATATTAAATATATATATATATATATCAATAAAAGGCGAAATTTGTTTTTAGTTTTCAGAAGAAGTACTAATAATGTTGAACAAAAAACTTTATTCTGACTTGTTTCAAGATTAAGGTAACTAAAGTATAAGTTCATGTTTGTACTAGGAATTAAGTTAATAATTACATAAGGGTATTATAAACTTATACATAGCAAAATATTTTGTATAACAAAATTTTATTGTAAAAAAAAATTATATGCATTTAACTTTCTATTGAAATAGTCTGTGTATTTTTTTGATTGGTAGTTTGATGTGGTTTTTAAGAGAACTTATAGTGCTTGAATAATTTATTAAAAAAAACTAATACTTAACATCTTCAAAGAAAATCAGCATGTAAATTGAATTATATTTAAAGATTTACTTATATGTAAAATAAGCATAAAATTTTGTAATCTTTAATCGATCACTACAAACTGAATATTAATTATCTTTTACAATTGTTACTCAAACAGTTATATATATATATATATATATAAGTTTACAAAATTTTGAGGTTTTGAAATTGAACACCTACAAACAATAATATTTTTAAGTAATTGTTTTATTGATTTAGGTTCAACAGTTATAAGCTTATTTAAGCAAGGTCAACTATGTTAATGGACAAAATAAGAAACTTATACTTTGAAAAGTAATTACACTTTTGAAACAATTTATCTTTTTTTGATTATTAACATCGGTTATTTAATAAATTATCTGCTTAACATTTTTGCAATTGATTCACAATCTACTTAATTAAATACTTATTATCTACTGTTTATTAAGTAGTTTTTAATGTTCATGAACTTTTTACAATAAATAACAATTCGTTCTTAAATAATAAACTAAAAGAAATTTTTTTAGAACAGTACTAAATAAATTATTAACTAAACACTAGATGACGATTTGTATACTACAATAATATAAGTTTTAATAAGTTCTATAAAAGGTTTAAAGCACTATATTATCAAATAAACACTTTTGTTCTTGCGGTTTAATAATCTCGTTTGATTTAGTTCAAGTGTTTTTAACATTATTCATTAACAGTTATAAAAGAAAACATATGCTTAAAACATTATAAATAGTTTAATAATTATAAATAGTATAATGTTTATTATAAATAATATAAACATTGTTTTTTTTTTTGTTTTTTTTTTAAATAAAATTGAAATGCTTGTACTTAGAATAGCTTTAATATTTTCTATGTTTGTTTAAACTTTATATATTTAGTTATTAAATATTCCCTTTTTTAACGATACATAATAAAAAAACTTATTAATCTGAAAATCTTAAACATGTACAGTAATTCTTCATAAGTTAAAAAATTTAATTTGCATATTTTTTGCATGTCACATTTATTTTATTTATAAAATAGGTTTTTTAGCTTTCAATTATTATTACTTCTACAGCAGAAAATTTTACCAACAGCTTATAAAAAAAGCTAACACGTAGCAAAAACTGATTTTATTAAGTCTTACATGATGAAGGTAATTTTATAAAACAAAGAAAGTACTATTTAACAATAATATATAATTGTATGCTGTCTATCATACATTAATTGTAATTTTCAAAATGTCTGATAGATAAAAAAACGATACTTTACTTCATTAGCTGTAAAAATATTTTGATATACAATGTGAATTAAATAAGCTTTCTGTTTTAATTTAGCTATAAGTAAACTGCTATAATATAAATTTAGTTTCTATAGTTTTTAATGTCAAAAACTTCTATTTATGTTAAAATAAATTTGTTAAGTACGTAAAAAATCATAAACGTTCTAAAGTAAAAGAATATTTAATTTAACTACATTAGATACCAAAATTTATTTAGACTAAATTAGATATACTGTAAGTTAAAAATAAGATTGTGTTTGTGGTGTCAGAAAAAATATCTCATAAAAATTTAAAATATCTCAAAATAACTTTTAGCAAATTCTTGTTTGATTTGGTTATCAACATGTCTTATATAGTTTAATCACTGTAAAAAATATTCAATTAGTTTTTTTAAGTTATTAGTAAAAGCTACACTGGTTAAAGATGTTTATTAGTTATAAAACCTCAAGTTAAACCACTTTGAAAACCAACGAATAACAAAATTAAAAAGAAAGATAGATAAATAAATACAAGTGTTGAATCAATGATAGCAAAGTTTCAAACTTAAAATTTGAAATATTATAACTAAACCATATAAAAGTAATTACCCAAAACACAAAAACACTATTAAATTTCAAAATTAATACATAAAGTAAAAACTAAAACCAAGAACAATAGATTAACTTGAAAATTTATAAAACAAAAATAATATAAAGTCCAGGAACAAAAGCAAGTAGATTGTACTTAAAAGAAGTCTTATTAATACTCAAATACAATGCAAATTGCATTAATAAAAGAACATAAATAATGTATTCATGAGGACTCAAGAACAAGTTTCTAATAAAAAACTGGAAAGAAATTAAGACCTAATTAAAAGTGTAATAATAGTTTCCTTTAGACTTTTTAATTTATTTTCGAGTCTTGAAAATGTTTTTTTATTTTGATACTTGATAACAAATCCAAATTTTTATAGATAAAATTTAACTTTGACTTGTTGCATTAATTAACTTAAAAGAAGTTAGTACATATTTTACCCAAATATTTGTTTTTTTATGCTTGAATAAATCTAAACTATCATTTATAAAATGATGTAAGAGTACGAATCATTACTTTGTTAATTGTTTGACAAGGTTAACTTATTCTGACCGAAACCGGTCACAAACAAAATTGTAAGTTTGCACGTGTATTATTTAAATCAGTCAGTGTATTTATATTTTGATAACGAAATAGAGTAAGAAAATTTCCAATGAGATAAAAAAAAAGTTTCACAGGTAAATATTTAGTGAAAGTGTTCTATTTCAGATTGCTTTAAGATTATTATCTTTCAGATAATACTTCCAACGCCAAAAACTAACTTTAAAAAAAAATTATAAGTTCAATGATTCATTCGATGACTACATTGTTATGAACCATAAATGTTATTAATGTAGTGCTCTATAAATGTTATTATCTTGCCAAAATAAGAATTTAACTTACATCGTGTTTTCTATTAATCATCAGTTTTTAAAACCAAGTATATTTAAATTATACACGTCCTTTATTTTCTTTAAAATTATTTGTTCACTGTTAAAACAATTTATATTTGTACCTTTTAAAAGAACACTTACTTACCCTAGAGATTATTTAAAATATTTAAAACATTTTGATTAACATTTTATAAAAAACTATTTATTAAAATAGGATACATTTAGATTAAAAAGTTTTATTAAATCGAGCTGTTATGCATGTTTAGTTCATTTAGTAATTTTACATTTAGTTTCAGCTATTTGCCCACACAAAAAACAATAAAAAAACTGCTTTAAGGTTCAATAAATTGTTTTTACTTAAAGATAATAACTAGAAAATATTGTTTGTACAAAAACAAAGTCAATAGCTTAAAAAAAATCTTTTTACAAAGTTTAATGTAAAAGAAAACATAAAAATAACTGATTGTAAATAACCGATTGATTTATATTTTAATACTTAAATACTCAAAATTAAACTAGTTATACTTTATCAATATTGATATTATATACTTCTTAACTTAGATTTTTCTAAAGTAGCTTAAAGTTTAATAGAAATAAACTTGTAATAAATCTAATCTGTAAACTTTTATGAGCGTTTAATTTCATTTGTTTAAGATGACAATCTAATATTTCTTAACGTAACCCATAAACATGACATTTTTATATATAGAATAGTATTAAAGACTCAAAAAATACATGAACATAATATTTAACTATATTTGGATTTTTTATTAATTTTTTAGTTATATTCGTTACTCCAAATGTTTATTTTAGTTTTTTTAACCGTTTTTCGTAAACTGTAGGTAATTATGTACTTTCTAATTTAAAAATAGCTTTTTGTTAAAAAAAAATACTATAATAGTTTGGTGTTTTTCTGACGTTCGATTAAATTCGTTTTTTTTTTAAACAAACGTTTGATTTTTTTTCTAGTAATATAAAGGATTAAGACCGCATGCTTATCAGAACAAAATTAAATCAGTGACCACAGTGACTTATTTGAATATCATTGTGTTTGGTGTTTACTCTTTTTGTATTATTTTTTAATACCTGATAACTTTAACCGAGTTATTTTGTTTGTAGATTTAAATTTTTATCTTAAGTTAGCTACAACAAAGCAAAGTTCTGTTTTTTTAAACCCAATATAAAAGTATATGATTTGAAGCTTTTAATTCACTTATTTATCGTAATTTAATAATATACATTTCCGACATAAATAATAAAAATAAATCTAGCCCTAAAAATTATTTTAGAATTAAACTTATTATAAACATACTTACTTGGTTTTAAAAAACGAAGCTTATCTATTGATTAAAACACTTTAAATTTATATTTAATGCTCTTATAAATTAAAAAATTGTAAAAACACAAATGCTTTACTTTTTAGATTACAACTAACAAAAACGTTGTTTTGTACGTACTTTTACTTAAAAGCTTAATTTTTTATTTCATAATATTAATATTTATAACTTTGTTTAAAATTAATTTAAGTTCTATTTGAAGTCTTTTTAGTACTTAAAACTTCATCTCTTGTACACTTTAATTAAAGTTTTCTTCTTTTAAACTTGATGTCATGTAAATTGTGAAGAGAAATTGTATGAAAGAAAATAGAAATAATTAATACCGAAAAAAATATACTTCTTTAATTATAAATAGTTGTAGTATACGAAATAAAACAGTTGCTTTTTACAAAAAAAAAGTGAATTGTTACTAGTTTAGCATGTTAATAGGTTTTTAATAATTTTTTAATAAAATTATTTAAATTATACAACCATGCTATCTGATATACAATGTAAGCTCGCCTAAAGGCATTTAATTCTCTCGTGTAGTTTAATTCTATAAAAATATATATCTATTTTACTTTTTATCTTCCTCTAATACAAGAAAAAAGGCTTTAGATCTAATAAACTGAGAGAAAATTTCCACGAATGTCAGATACCAGTGTTTTTAAAGACAGTAACATTAATAACGCCTATTTTAATACTAAACATTTTATAAAAAAAAGATAAAGTTCTGTTATTAATAATAGTAACGTAACTTTTAACATTAAAAAAAAAAAGTTTTTTTTTTATAAAAATAAATTCATCAAATATGTTTTTGTTGTTGCTTCAACTAAATAGCTTAGTAGGATTATTAAAAACTGTGTTTAGAATTTTTAATAAACTAGAACACTATGGATCAAAACAAGCGGTCGACTAGTTCCGAATGTAGCAGTACAACAACAAAAAATGAAATCAGTTCCAGAGGATACATAATAGTGTTGTGTGGATTTGTTATAAATTTTCTAACGCTTGGTGCTAGCAAGTACGTTCTATTCATGAGCAAATCTAATTGAAAAAAGTTTTAATAACGTCATTAGCAATTTTTGTGATACTTTGTTAAAATAAATAAAAAGTTTGATAATAAATATTTTAAAGTTTTAGTGTCGGTAAAAAACGTATTTGTTTTTTTAATATTTTGCCATTAAAGGGAAAGCTTTTAATTTCTAAAATTCATATAGATCTTTCAAATTAAAAAATAATTAAACTTTTATATGTAAACTTTTCTGTAAAAAAAGTTTATATAGTGCTTATAGTTAATGTCTTTTAAATAATATGTCTAGTGTGTTTTTTTACTTTTTTTATAAATAAAAACAATAAGAAAAGTTAGTATTTTAGCAAAGACTAAGAGAAAATCAGTTAGACTTCAAAAACAGTATCTTTAATTATAGTTTTTTTTTTGTTATATAATAGTTAAGGCCACTAGAGCCAATTATAATAATAATAAAAAAAATATTAAAAAATCCTTTTTATTAAAACGTCTTAATATATGCAAAAATTAGACGGTAAAGTAATAAGTACTAATAGAATATTGAAATAGTGAATAACTTTTACTTTTAAAGAGTTCAATCAGTGTATTTAAAGTATTTAATGAAAGAACTCGGAACTTCAAATACAGGAGCCACATCAGTCATATCTCTCATGAAACGCTTAAAAACAATAAAAAAAAAAGATACTTACGCCGAATGAACGCTTAGAATTCATCTGAGCTAAATGCTTCAGCATAACTTATTGGGACTTTTCGTTTCCTTAAATTGTATGTTCTAGTTTCCTCACAAGTCGTAACTCTGGGAACATACGCTTTCACGTTCCTTATAGAAACCTTTTTCAACCCAGAATTCTTTTGAATAATCATACTTTGCTCTGAACAAGAAAGCACTTTATATGGACCATGGTAGAGTGTGCTAAGTTTCCGCTTATTTTGTCTCCTAAGCCAAACCCTTTCGCATTCGAAAATCCCTGGTTCATAGCATGATTTATTATTG
>NW_028139269.1:95299-144063 GCF_965202585.1 Thalia democratica
TTTTCGTACTATTGAAGTTGTCAGTGAGAAACTAAACAACAGGAACTTAGCTTTGTTAAATTTCAAAATTTTCATTAAAACAATCTAACGCCCAGGTACCACTCGGGTACATTGACTTACGGCTCTCTGGTGCTCCCGGTGGTCACACTTCCCAGATTCATGGTCGAGTGGTTTTACCACGTTTCGCGGAGGTACAAGTTGTGCCACTGCGCCAGGTGTTTTGTGCGGCAAGTGCTTTCAGTTTGTGGGGAATTACTGGAAGTATTTCAACAGGAACGCCTTTATAATGGTGAGTTGGTATTTAGACACTGTTTACAAAAAGCCAAAGTTTAGTTGAAACATTAAGTAAGATTTTTAGAAATCGTTTCGATGTTTGATAATATATAGTAAAAGGTTTATGAGCCTAAGATAAGTTCAAATTTCGAAAAATTTTAAGTGAATAATTTATTGAATTTATAACATAGTCGAAATGTTTTAAAATTCTATACAAACTATTTTAGATTTAATTAAAGAGCGGTTAGAAGTATAAAGGAAAAAAGTTAAATTATACCAAATTCATATAAATACCTTCTTTTAAGTAGTAATTAATATCTCACGTTTTTTAGTCTTATGACAAGTTTTCAAATCTGTTTTTCTACAGGTAGCATTGTACGGGGAAAGTTTAGGGTATCCGCTGAGAGAGCGTTCCAAATTGTAATGAGAAATAATCTCAGATACCCACTTATGGACTACACCGTTGAAATCATCATGATCATCGGTTTGTTGTGAAATTGTTTTTAATATTGTAAAACTTTTTTGTAATATTATTGTTGATTCAATGTATCCTATTTCAATCAGTGATTTTTTGAGTTTTTTACAAAATTTAACTTTCCATAGTTTTTTCGTCAAGCTTTGCGACATTTCCAACATTAAAACAATATTTAGTGTTATTTTTCTTATTAATATATTAAAAGGTTTGATGTTTTTAGCAATACTTTTTAAAACGTTTAGTATATGTATACCATTTTTAATCAAAACAGAGCAATTACAAATCAGTATAGTAACATTAGCTATATCAGTATAAAATAGTATTATTTTGTTTCATTAATTAATATATATATATTATTTATCGAAACAGCGCAACTACAAATCAGCATAATAACATCGGCAATAGCGGTGACAGTGTTCAGTGAAAACGCGGGCATCATGTTCGGTTTGGAGTTAAACATGCCCGGACTAAATTATTACTGGCTACCTGTTCTCGTTAGTTGTATATATTAGGTAGTAAATACATGAATTTTCGTAAAAATATAATAAAGAGTTTTACTTTAGTACAATTACTTTTGTGCTTACTACAAGTTTAAGTTTTTTATATCGTTAAAGAAAAGTTATTCAAGGGATTAGTTTTTAGGTCGATTTTAACCAATTATATCAATAAACTTAGCATCTTCTGATTAAATATTTTTTATATTTACAAGTTACTGAATTTTTGCAATTTAACATTATTTTTAGAATATTTTTATTTTAATAAATATATAAACAGGTGACCTCTTTTTCCAGTTTTGCAATTTCACAAACATTTTTCAACGTCTTCAGTATAACGAACGATGCCAATTGGATTTGCTACAGTAAGTTTAATTATAATATTTTATTGTGTTTATTAGTATATACAACTGGCTACTGATGAGCAATTAAACTGTTTTGATTTTATATATTGCTCTCAAAACATTACCTGTTTAGTAGTTTAAAATATTTAATACAAAAACTTAAGTGGCTATCAGCAATCTTTTGTGTAAGTGTTAGTGATAAAAATGTATTAAAACATTATTGATAAAATACTCAAAATGTTCTTGATTTTTGCTTACATAACTTTTAAAATTTAGTAAGAAATAACCAAGTTCATAATATAAAATATATTTTTATTTTTTGTTTATACGATTATTTTTACACGTTTTTAAAATTCTTATTAAAATTTATGTACAAATTTTATTTTTTAGTTTAATCTTTAGCGTTTACTTAATGTTTTACAACAACTAAACAAATTAACTTTCTTATTCTCCTCTTTTCTATTACATCATATTCTGAAAATTACATCAATCTAATTATCACGTCACAGTGGAGGATCGCGAGATGGGGTCACGTGATCGCAAGTACACAATGGAGAAAAGCTTGCTAAAGTTGACAGAGGCTCCTGGTGGTGACTTTTGCAACTCTTGCGTCCAGAGGAGGGGAAGAGAAAATAACTCCGACTCCAACGATTACGACTCCATGTCGTCACGTGACTGGTGATTATGACGTTAGTCCAACGATTACTGATGATGCGTAGTTGTTGAGAAACAGTTGGATCTTGATGAAAATTCATGGCTTTTACACAAAATTTCAGCGCTTTTATAGTTTAAAACTTGTAGTTTAAAATATTGTGAGTTATAATTTTATTTTTATTAAAGTAATCAAATTTGTTTCAAATGTTTTAAAAAGCAGTGTTAAGTTTAATTTAAATAAAAAATTAAGTTCAATTAATATAAGAATAATTTAAGTTTTTGTTTGTTTGTGAAACCACAAAATTTATTTCATTATGTACAGAATGTTTTTGAAAAGTTTTTTAGTTTTTATTTAAGTTGAGTTTTTAAGTTGTGATTTGTACCAATCCGTGTTTTTTGCTTTTAAACCTCTTAAGCACAATTTGTTCAAAGGAATAGTTTATTTTTTCATTTTTGGTGAAATGCTTCAAAGTGTTTTGGTATATTTTTCATCAGCCTTTTTGATATATTTAAAGTAGCCTTATATCTAAAACTTGTAAACTAAATTTTAATAAATTGAAAAATATCTAAATAGAAAGACACGGAAGTTAAGATTAACACTTGCGTTTATAAAATATTATAAACTTATTGTTTAATAAAAGATTTAATAAAATTTACTATTAAAATAGATAAATAACTGAATGTAATGAAAATCAGTTAAGAAAGGATCAAAATAATTACTAAAATCATTTCAATTAATTTTAGCCAGTCTAATTAAAAAAAATTAGTTTACTTCAAGTATATATTTAATAGATAGTTTTATAGAAATTGTATCTGATATATAGTTAAATAACAACTGTTAAAAGTTAGTTATAAACAAAAGTTATTTTAAGTTTGGTTTTGTTGATAATAAATTACAAAAGAAAGCTAATCAAATTAGCTTGAATAAATTGCTAAAACTGTTTAATATCTAGGTTTATGTTGTTCTGACTCTTCATGAATTTGAAAAATATTAATGGTAACGACTCAGTAAAATTTATTTTTGTTATTCATTCACAGTCTAGTAGCATAATAATACTTTATATTTATATATTTAATAGTTTCAATCTTAACTTATTATGTTTGGTTTAAAATTAAATCAAATGCTTATATAAAAACTGAAATTTGATAAATTTATGGTATAATATTTATTCTTTTGAACTACAACTGCTAAAGAAAAAATATAGGCTATGAAACAGCATTATATTGTTTATATATATATATAAATCAATTATTAATACTATCTATATAAACAATCAGCTTTTATGAATACAGTCTTTTCAGTAAATTGGATGTATACTTAAATATCTTATCTATTTTATAAAATGTTACGTAAAAGTTCTACACAAATAAATCAAATTATCTTTCTAACTGTAAAGTTTTTATGTAACAGAAATAAATAGTTTTATTTTTAATACTTATTTTAACTTCACTAATATTTTCATTTACTATTTCTCTTTAAACCTTTTTAAAATCTACAGCCACGAATGGTATTGAATTAATTAAAAACTATATATTAACTATAGTCACTAGATCTATGTCAATTACCTAAATATTACAGAACTACATGTAGTTTCTTAAAAAAATATTAAATATAATACAAAGTTCAATTTTAGCTTAACAAAAAAAAAAACTACTATTATAACATAGACAACTTCAATAGTATCGACCTATTTGTAAGTGCGGCCTGTTATAAACAACGTATAAACAATGATTTGAAATTTATTTTAAAGACATTGTGTTTACTAAAGTTTAAATTTACTTGAACATCTAAAACGTTTCAGATTTCTTTTAAATTATTTTGTTTATTGTATAATTTTTCTAGTTTAGCATAGTATAAAGACCAGGGGTCGTCAAACTAAAGCCAAAGTCTGCGGTTGACGGGTTGCTTTTTATATAAAAAAGCTCTTTTTTTCATGGAAATTGAACTATTAAAGTATTACAAAAAAAAACATATTAAAATGCTTTTTGCTGTGTAAATTATAGAAAAAACACGACTACTTCATTTCACTTGACCAATCAAAAAGAAAAAGCATAAAATACACCGTATGAGACAGTTTTTTTTGAATTGTTTCATTATAGTCAAAAATAGTCTGGTATATGGAATTTTAAATATTTTGCGATGTATTCTATTGTACTTACTACAGTAAAATCAATTATTAATTTTCAACAAAAAACTTAAAACATTTGATTGGTTCTTTGAGATTATCAGTTTTTTATAAATGTAGCCAGATTAAGTGATTCATATTGTTGAAACTTTAGAAAACTTGTTATTATTTTTCTTTGGGAGATATGCTTTTAGCTAACACCTTTAGTTTATTGAACCTACAGCTGTAATTTTGTTTATGTTTTTTTAGCGCTTTAAGAGACACTTTATTAAAGTTATCTAATTGTAAAACTTTCAAAATAGTTCTAGTTTTTGATCATACTTTCGTTTTAAAACGACTGAAGTTATCAAATAAGTCTGTAGCTGAGATATCTTAAAACCAAAACTTTTTGTTTTTAAGACAATTTAAAATTAAAAAGTTATTTATTAAAATGTAGCTTTAAACTTTGAAAATAGGTTTAGCACTACATAAAAATATTTCAGTCTGGTTAAGAATAATTATTGTTTTTGTCTGCTTTTATTAAGACTTAAAAAATCTATGCACAACTGGCTGTAAAATTTGTTTACCCTTGCAAATTCATTTCTGAAACAGTAAGTGAACATATATTGTTTCTTAATAAATTTTTATTTATGATGCCGTTAGATTTTTCTTTTCTTAAATCTATAAGACTTTTTAGAACGTTAATTACCTTTAGCAATTTTTTTTTGCCACCACATCAAAGAGTGTAAACAATTTCAAAATAAATTGCAAAAAAATCAATGAAATTTAAGTAGGATTTATTTCAAATCGTGAAAAATGTTCTGCAGTAGAATAAAATATTAATACTGGAAAAAGTTCAACATGGGTCCACCGCCGAATCTGAGAACTATGCAAATTTACTTCTAATAGAGCTTATCACAGAAAAAAGGAGAACATACAGTAACTTAAAAAAAGTTTTTGAATTAAACATAAGAAAAAAAAACCTACCTAATACTGATTAAAGTTTGGTTTGTCGAGTCTTAGTTATGTTTTGCACTAACGCATTTTCATAAATATCATATTAGTTTTTTATTAATGGTCAATAAACCAAGGCGGGAAAGCAACTACTTATATAACTAATGAAGAAACGTGTAGTAAGAAGTAAATCAATACAACGTATTGGATTTTATACTCGATGTTGTATACTTATTGTTGGTAGGCTTCAATTTGCAGCGCATATATGCTATGCAGCCAATAACTACGTTAGTAAAGTTTAGCATGTGTTGGAAAAACAAACTTTTGTCAATTTTAGTTTTATTTGTTTTTGAGCTTTTTGTTTTGTGCGCAGATGTTTTTTGATTTTGTTAGAACTTGAATTTCTATATTCAAATTCTAAAAATAGATTAAATTTTTTGAATATTATTTTCACTAACCCTAGCTTAATTAGATTGATTATGCTTGAGTATTTAGGTTTTTTTAAACATTATTTTTACTGAAAGTATTTTGTAGTTATATATTTCAGCTGTTTTTAATTCTTAGTTGTTTTTCTAGTTTAATAAGTGAGAATACAACGCTATACAATATTGAATAATTTACTTCTAGTTAGGAATTTAAATATTTAAATAAAAATATTTGAGTATCAAAGTTATGGTTTAAAATAAAATATTTTAAATTATATTTTAACCTCTTATATTAATGATGTTACAGTGTAGGCTTTAGATCTAGTTATTTTTTTACTCTTATTACTAATTAACAAGCTATTTTAGAAAAGAATATCTAAATAAACAACTTACACAATAGCTTTGTTTGTGGAAAATAAATAAAAAGTTTAGCTTTGAGACTACTTTGAAATAGAAAAGTTTAAATGTTTTATGGACAGCAAACTTTAGTTAGTTTAGTTAAATTTTAAACATCATATAAAAATTTAGAAACTTTTTTAAATAACAAAAAACTGCTTATAAGACTGTTTAAAAGGCTAATTAGTAGCAGTAATCTATAAAAACTTGGCACTACGATAGTGATTTAAGTAAGTTAGCTTCCCGTTACTTAAGGGTTATTAAACGTTAAAATACAATAAAAGTTAATAAAAGTTAAACTACAGTAAAATTTTATCAAAAGATTTAGTTGATCATGTGTCTTTTATTATTCCTATAATTATAAAACGAAATTATGAAATAATATTTTTTTTTGAAAGCTAAAACCTGTATAATTTTAGTAACTAATCTTTATTTTTATTTAAAGAGTTTCTTTTAAATTTAATTTAAATTTGTTAAAAATTAATTAATACAGTAATTGGTTCAAAATATGATAATGAAATCTAAAAACTGCTAAAATTTATAGCCTGTATTTAAGTAACTTGCATTATAGTTTTTTAAACTTGCTAAGACTTAGTTTTGAGTTTAAAAGTTTTTTAAAGTTTTTAAGAAAGATGTTTGAAATTTAAAGTTATTGTAAGAATCAAATAGAAGGTTTTGTTTTCTTAGTTTGCAAATTTTTGAAACTAAATATGTTATCTAAATTATTTATTGAATTTTGAGATGAAACTTTACTTAAAGTACTTAACTAAGCTTCAAAAATATATAAAAGTAAAATTTTAAAAACAATTTTAATAGTTTTTTTTTATACTTACTTTTTAAACTTTTAATATTTACTTTAAAAAAAATTGTAAAATAACTAAACTAATAAACAAATTAATCTTTATAGAAATTTTACTTTGTAATAACAAGTTTGTATCAGATTTTCAATTAAATCGTATAATTCAAATCTTTTTTTGCTGAAAATTAAGAAAAATTGAAGATACAACACATAGCAATGGTAAGTTTATTTTTAGTTACTTTTTAAATTGAAGCTATTATATCATACATTTATCTTATATTTTAAGGCCAGTATAAAACATACAAATTATGTTACACGATTATACAAAAAAAAACGAAGTTTTATAAAAAATACAAAAAATAAAATATTAGATAGACATCTTCTAAAACTTCTGAGTAGTTAAGAAATTAAAAATAAAACAGTAGTACATAAATACTTTTTCATCTTGTTGCTTGTATGACTTTATTACATTATATGTAAATATGCTTTTTTATATTTTAAGACGTGTTGTTCGCATACTAACTTAACTTATGTTAAAGTTTAAATAAGTAGTAAAAAAGGCTTAAACTCAAAAATTGTGGAAAAAGAGTTAAAAGATTAAAAAAAGATTAAAAATTCAGCTTGTAGGATTAATTTTTTAATAGAAGTACTCAAAGTAGTTTGAAATATAGTGTTTTATTAAAAAATGATAACATTAATTTAAAACAGCATGCCGAATTATTGTCTCAAACTAATCAATTTATAAATAATTTACTACGTTCACACAAACTAGGGTTTGCTACATTTGAAATTATTGAGTTATTTTTATAAAACACATAAAATAATATTTTACAGATACTAAGTTACCAATCTAATATTTTGTTAAAATATTCAAAAAACTAGTTAAGCAAAACATTACAACGAGAATACATGACTTGATTGTATAAGAATTTTGAACAAAGTTTTCACGTTTATGATCATATTTTTAGTGTTATTGTTTCACTTTATTGTTTTTCAAGATTTAACAAAACAACAAAGAAAATGTAAGACTGTTAGTAAGAAACACCTACGATTTTCTTTTATACTTTTGTACATAGCTTTATGTTTAACTGTTTGGAAAATTATGACAAGTTTTTGTAATCTTATCTACTTTGTTATACTTAAAAATTTTTAAAAGACTATTATAGTTCATACTTGGTTATTTCTTACTTATATAGAGCGTTTTTTTAAGAAATAGAATATGGTTAAACAATTTTTTTCTAGAGCTCTTAAAATATACTTTGAATTTTAATGTTGAATGTATTTTAAACACCAGATTAAAAGTTCATACGCTTTGTTTTTTTGCAAATAAACTAATATATTTTTCCAAAAATAAGTTTCAGTTAAAAATTTAAGTATCTTGTTCATTTATATAAAACAACCATTATTTAGTCACACTTTTTACTTAAATGGTTTTTAAAATAAATGTCTTGACAATATTTATTTTATTTGTCAAAAAAAATATTTTAAGCAACGCTCAAGAGTCTTTTAAGAAAAAAAGTGAGAGATTAAAAAAAGGACTCGTGTCTTGTATTTCTTTAAATAACTGTCGTCTTATTTTTAAACGATCTTTAAATTGTTTATACTCATTTTCTAAAACTAAAGATTATCATGAAAAAGCAAAACTCTACATCAGAAGTTAGTAAAAGTTATATTTATTTTGAACAAGTGCGTTTGATAATAAACTTTGTCGAACTTATATTGAAGCTAAAAATAGAACTTTAATGTAGTTGTAAATAAAATGTTTCAACTTATTTGAACGAAATGTAGTTTAACGTACTTAAACTTATACATGGGTTTTATAATGTTTGAGTTTTGATTGAATTGCTCTTTTTAAAACAAGTGTATTCATAAATGTATTGATTAAACAAAAAGACTATAAAACCAGTTATACTTTTATTATATTTGATCACTACTAGTCATAAAGAAATAAGCTTTTAAAACTGTTTTACTAACATGAAATTAAAATGCAAATCATAAGATGTTACTTTTTAAAACTTCTGTTAAAAGTAAACAGATGATCGAAGCTTTTTAAAACAAAAAAAAAAATAAATATGTGCTTAAGAAAATAAAACATTATTATTTAAAAAAATAATCTTTAACTAAAGTCTTTTTTTATCTAGATTTATATTTAAACGAAAATATTTATTATAACAAAAGTTTCAATAAATAATCAGCATTAAATCAGTTACATCTTATGTGATACAAAAATTGAAGCTTAAAATACTTACGTTAAAAAGTACGCTTTTACAACAACTTATTTACTATTTAGTTCAATTATAACGGTCTTAAAAAAATATTACAATTAAAAACCCTAGCTTTAAAAGTATTTCAACTTAAAGTCAATCAGTTTTAAAATGAAACTATAAGTATTTAAGTATACTTTAAATCGTTTTTCGAGGTGAAAAATTTATAGTTATTCGCCTTGCATATGTTAGTTGAAAATTTTTGTGATTTATTATTTTAGGGGAAAAATGTGTTAAGATTCCTGAAAAAAAAAGTAATACGTTTACTGTGATTTTCGTAAAAAAATTTAATTTTAGTCTTAAAAAATAGGTTTAATGTAAAACAGTTATTAAAAGTCGTTGCTAAAGTGAAAACAATTTATCACTTTTTGAAAAGTTATCATTTTTAAAACATAAAACAAAGAAATAAATAGTTTAACACTCTTTGACACAAATATTTATTTCCTATAAACAATAAAACTAATACTGACAACCAAGTTTCACCAATTTAGCTAAACAAATGTTTTTTTTTTAAATTTTTTTAGGAACTAGTATTTTTATAAAATTTTTGTTAATTTAACACATATTAAAGATTAATCATTAAATTTAAAAAAAAGTTTACAACTCAAGTTTTTGGTTCGAACTTTAAGAAAACTTGTGTTGTAAAACTTGGATTAGAATTGTTACAATATTGAACAAAAGTTGTTTTTGTTTCAAAGTTTTAAGACAACTTGATATTTAATACTTAACATCTAGAATTCGATTTGTTATTTTAAATCAGTAAAGTAGCTTTTCACTTTTAATTGAAAAATTAATTGTAAATCTCGGATTTAAAAATAGAGGGACTTTTTAGTTTAATAAGTTTTGAACGTTTATCACATTATATTTTAAAACATTTACAAAATGATCAATCATGCAATATACAATACTTGATCTTAACACCGATTTCAGAATCGATAAATTTCAACAAAGTGTTATATGACGTCACTTTGGCTTGTTGTGAAGAATCGATTTCAAAACTTCATGTTTTAAAAACAAGCATGGTCACTTGCTGTAAAAAAATAAACAAACATTGTTTTGTCTGTAGGAAGATTTTTTTTACAATATATATACCAGTTCCAATTTAAAAAAAAGATAAGTTTAAACAAAAAAATTTCACAATATGTGAAATGTTTTTCTTTTAAGTTGCAAAAACATCTCTTTTTTCTCTAACAATAGAGGACGTCTTTTAGAAGATGTAATAAAAATGTTCCTTTTTAAATAAGATTAATTCATTAAAACTTACACTGACTGCTGCTTAGCGGAGATTAATTTGTTGTTATTTCGCCAATCTTTTTGAACAAGAAACATTACTTAAAGAATGACGATTAAAAATTTTAGTTTCGTTGGTAATATTTAAAAAACTAAAATCTTTAAAGAGTTCGTTTCAGACAATTCTAAAGATTTTTATTCGTGAACAAAGTAAATATATTCCTCATTATTAGTATATAATTAGCTATATAGGTTTTTCTTAATGTATTTCTAGTAATTGTTTAAAACTTTTAAACTGTACCTATGGAAGACATTTTAAACTATATATACATTTATTTTAGATTATAATATGGTTTCTTAATATGTTTTACCCTTAAAAATAAAAATAAACGATTTATATGCACAGATTGTTTAAAGTTATACATTTGTAAAACTTTTCAAATAAAAATTAAGAGTATTTTAGCACAAAATTTTGTTTAATTTTCCAAAACTATCTTTCTTAAACAACCAGGTTTTACTACTAAGCATAAAAAAATTTCTACTTTCATGTAAAATTGCAAATTTAATTTATTTTTGCTACACTCAACTGTTTTTATGATTTTATGCTCTTGCATAACACCTTATAAAATATTAATTTGTTTTCACTCTACTGAACTTTATATACTAAACTTTAATTCAAGCACATTATTAAGCTTAAAACTTTTAAGTTGTTTTTATTTTTAAACTGTTCTTTATTTAAAACATACAAAAGTGTTAAAAAGAACGAAGGAAAACTAATAAAATTTAAACTTTAAAGATATAAAAATTTTATTTTATTTAATAGTTTAAGTTTCAAAATTAATCTGTAATTTAATCTTGTTTTCTTATGTTTCGTGATTAATTAAATAAAATAGTTGAATAAAACTATGCATATTTCAATTAATCAATTATTGATACCTTAACGATATCTTTAACGATATCTTTAAAATTAACGATCTTATATTCATAAACTCGATTCAAATAGTTTTTCTTACGAACTTATGTTTTTAAAGCAAACTGTTGTTTCATATAGTCATTATAAATACCTCAACCTATTAAAATACCTTTTTTAAGGCAGCTGGTGATGGAGGTAACCATAACAACCAAACAACTAATTTGGCTCTTAAAGGAATTGGAAGAAAAGGTGATGGGTTAGTATAACAACTAAAATTGTATGTAAAATAACATGGTGTGTCTTCTGAAATATTATAAGTTAAAACTACGGTTAAATTTTTATTAGAATTTTCGTTGCTAAGTTTTTTGTCATACAGATGAAACAATATTTATTTTATTGTTTCGATTATAGCTGTAGTCTAAAACAAAACTTTTGTAACACAAAAAACATACATATGTACTTTTCTTTGTACCATATATTCTGTGTATTATGTACTATACCTAATTTTAACCTGCTTTTTTAATGACCTCAAAATACTTGTTTTAAATCTATTTTGAACATTTTTAACTGTTAATTTTACAAAATTATTGTCACACAATGTCCTCATGTGATAGTTGAAGTTTATGTAACAAAATTTTATTCAATTATTTTTGGGCGTCACATTTTGGCAACAAATAAAAATAAACGCAAAATTTCAGCAATGTTGAAACTTTATCGATTTTTTTAATGAAGTTTATCCGTATTATTTTCTAAAATTAAGTCAGCATCAAAATATTTAAATAGAGTTCATCACAGAACTGACGATGAAATAAAAACATTTTAAGTTATCGACTGTTTTGTATTAGAAAAAAAAAGCTATGTAAGTGTTTTTAGATGGTTTAATTTTTTTGATAAGTTAATGAAACTGTTTTCTTTTACTGAATATTTTTATTGTATGAGAAGTTTTTAGACTAAATTGGTAGAATTGTTGAACTAAATTTAATAATAAAGTGATCAAGTGTTACTAAATTTTACTTAAAACAAAACAGTAAGAACTTATCACAAAATGTAAAAGTTCATAATTTTCTCAATTCTTTAAACATATTTCATTTTAAACTATTTAGTTAGTCATATATGAATAAAATATATTTTTGAATTAAGCTCTTAGTTGAAGGATTTTTTTCAAAGTCATACACTTTTTATAAGATCAAAAAGCTTTTTCAATACAAAATAAAACAATAAGGTGTCTTACTTTAATATTTTAAATAACCAAGTTGAAAATCAAACAAAATAAGCATTCAAAGAAGTTTAAACTATATTTTGTACTTAAAACAGCGTAGCATGTATTTTTTTAATGTTTAAGATAAAAAGTATATATATTCATTAAAAAACATCAATGCTATCTAACGGAAAAAGCATGTGAGACAAACATATGTGGGAAAACGGGTAATTTTTGTACGGCGTCACTTTTGCACTAGCCGTAACTTTTGAACAGGCGTCACTTTTGCACGAATCGTAACTTTTGCACGAGGTCAAAGTTAGGGTCTGAGTTAAGATTAGGGTCAGGTTCTGAGTTAGGATTAGAGTTAGAGTCTGGGCTAGAGTTAGGTTCGAGGTTAGGAGTTATGCTTAGGTTTAGGGATAGGGTCAAGATGAATACGTAAAAGTAACTTCAAAGCAAAAATGACTCCTGTGCAAAAGTGACGAGTTGTGAAAAAATGACACCAAACCGTATAGGGAGGTAGTAAATGTACGCGATGATAATTAACAACCAAAATTATTATATACATTTCAAATAATAAACGTCTTATGTTTTTATTTCAGACCGATGTGCGCAAAGCATTCAAAACACCAGTCGAATCAGAAAAACCAATCAGCTTCGAGAAGTTTAAACGGCGGCTTCCTATTGGACAGAATTTACTCGTTCAAAACCTTCCTGCAGCGCAAGCCGCACGCTAGGCCGGGAATATGCACGGTGGCGGTGGGACTTTCCCTCGTCATCGCCTCCGTTCTCCTTTTGATTGTGACGTCACTCAACGTCGTCGCCGTCTCCGTGGCGCTGCTCGGCTCGCTGGTGGTTTTGGTCGGAGTTGGGCAGATTTTCCTGTTCTTCCGTCGCGGCAGCTCTTCTCTCGACTGCGCCTCTCAAAGTTGCGGCCTCAAAGAAAACTGTGTTTTTTCGTCCGCTAGCAGGCGCTATGGCGACGCCGAAAACGTCGTATGCACTGAGGCATGCTCGATCGATGACGTAAAAAAACGGCGACGCGTCGCAGGACAATTGTGACGTCATGAAAGGAGTAGAGATATTCAGGAGGTTTCGGGACCCGCTGGTTCTGAGGACTCCCACGTCGATCAACTTCAAGTGCCAACTGGAATTTCCCGCCAATATCGTGCTAAGTTTCCGCCAAAGTGCGAATATGAAAGCAGAAGTTTGCAGGGCAGGGAAAGCTTCACTTGGAAAAACCAGGGATTGATTTTTATTTTGATAAGGAGTTACAGACATAAATGTTTTTCATGGCTTTTAGTGAACATTTGTCATTTGTGTACTTGTTTTCTAATACTTAATATAGAACAAGGTTTTCCAAAGTAGATTTTATGGTCCCCTTTGGGGTCATAAGCTACGAAGGGGTCACAGGGGGCCTTGAGGCTAAACTGAAAATTTTACACTAAATTACTAAAGTTGACGGTGAAGGGAAATAAATAAGAAGTCTCAGGCGTATGTAAAGGTAGTATGAAGTTATTTTATACCAAATATTCTTGAGTTCAAGGTGAAGAGCAAAAAAAAAGGTCCTAGGCGTATTAAACATTAGTTATTTGAAAAAGGGGACCATAATTTTTTCAATTTTTTTTCAAAATAAGCCTTATTAAAAAAAATTGGGAAATTGGGAATCTTTAATTAATTTTTAGTTTTAAATTTAACAAATTAATCATAAAAGTTATCGTTTATTTACATTTTTGTTTATACCTTTTTTTTTGTATACATGACTTTCAAGATTTTGCAACAAAAACGAAACAGATTGTGTTATTAAAATTATAGTATTTACTAGAGTGACAAAAAATGATAAGTTTCCGAAAATAAAATACTATTAAGATTTAAATGTTATAACTATTTTATAATTTTACTAGATAGTAATACTAATCGGTTGTTTTTTAAAAGACTTTAAACTTGTATAACTTGTATAAGTGAAAAAAAAAGTAAATACTAACAAACTATTTAACTTTTGTTAAAACAAGATTTTTAGTATTTTTATTGTCAAAATATCTCTGTCATAGTTTTATAAGATCAATTATGTCAATACTTTCTTTAAATTTTTTCAAATGTTTTAATTAAACTTTAGTTTATCAATCATTTTCGACATTTAAAAATAGCTTGATAAGTTAAAGTTTTTCAGACTACCTTATAGGTTCTGGGACTTTATACTTTAACTGTTTCTCACACTACATGTGCTGTAACTTAAATAAAATTATCAAATTTTATAAAAAAAGTGTTTTAATTTAAAATGCAAAAACATTATTTTGACAATGTCTGTTCGTAAGCTCTTTCATAAAAGTGACTAAAAATCTTTTTTTTTGCGTTTAATTTGGTACCAATACAAAACTTTTATTAAATCTTTAGTTTAATAGTTTTATCTAGTTTGAAAACTGTTTTTTTGAATTAAAAAACTAAACTATTAAAGTAAATAAAAAATGATGAATTAGTACAGTTAAAATTAGATTTGTATAGTTAAAATCAAAAACTATTAGTTAGTTGACATCAAAAACTTTATACTAAAAAAATAAAATATAAAGTAACTTAATTAAATACACTTTGATGTTTTAGTATAATAAATCTATAGATATACGTTCTTCTTAATCTGTAAACCTGTACACAATAATGAAAACAAAAAATGACTTACTTTTTAGAGAACAATTCTAAAAAAATATGCTTAGCTAGGTTATTATCATTTTCTATGTTTTTATAATAAAAGTTATTTTGTAGACCTTCTTAGTTCTTTTTAGCTCGTTTTATAGACACATTAGATTATTATACAACTTACTTTAAAGTACGAGTAGGTGTTTAACTATAAAATGTGTGCAAGATTTTGCTTTAAACAATATTGTTAGTACTGGTAACTACTGCATTAAAGTGATAAGATAAAATTTTAGTAGCCACTTATGTAAAGTATACTTTACTTATCATGTTTAGTGTATTATTAAATTGAAAAACCTCAAAAAGTTTACGAAATGATTAAGTTTTTTTTGATAAACTTTTAAAAAACATTAAAAAGAAGATGTTCAATAAGCTGATAGATTGTTATAAATTTAATAATTTTGAAACAAAAGTTTACAATTTGAATAATAGTATAAGTTGTGTTATAACCTACTCCTTTTAATATAAGGTAAATTATAATATAAACATAGCTAAATTTGTTTGAAACTTGTTATGTATCGTTGAAACTTATTTTCTGTTTAAACCAAATTTTAAACAGACTGAATTATTGTAATAATTATACTTTAGTATGTCAACAGTAAACTACGTAATTCATTTGTAAGAAAAAATAATGAGCGACATAAAGCAGTGTTTAAAAAATATTAGTTAGCTAGATAAACTCACGTTCTAACAGATGCAAGAATACAGAACGCCGTAAAACTTATTGCAAATTATGTAAAGTGCTTACGGCGTTTGTTAAATTTGAAATTGTTTCTTTTATTAAGTAATAGAAAATTGTAGATTGAAGAATGCTTGTTTTTTTTCAATTTCGACTTAGTGACGAGCTCCAATAAGAACGAAACCCGAGTATCAGTCTACCGAAAGCTTGTGGTTTGACGATTCAAGGGGTGTGATTTATGTGCAAACTTAAGCTTGTCTAGGCTTTTGCTTTGGTAGACTTTCGCCGACTTTTCTTTTATATTTACACTTTGAAAGAACTTTAAGTTACTGCTAAACTTAAATACTACCAGACAAACAAAAGGTTTCCATTATTGAAATAATTTTAGTTTTTGTAAATACAGCGATTGTAACTGCTATGGTTCCTTACAACTAGATTGTTATAGTTTTAAACAAACTTCAAAGTGCAAAAAAATTCAATTTTTAGAATCACTAGAGTTAAGGTAGCTTTATTCATAATAGCTTTGCTTTGAACAAAAAAGTAATGCAAACCCGATTTGGGTTTGCAAATAGTCAATATGCTAACACGTCTATGCTAGAGTAAAAAGCGCATTTTGTAAAACTTAAGCGTTTGTAAATTAAGCGTTTTTGAATGTGTTTAGTTTTAATAAAAAGCTAGATTTAAAGCAGCTTTACTTGAGAATGGCCTGCTAAAAAATAGTTTTATATTGGTAATAAAAATGAAATCAGACATCGAATACAGTTAAAACTAAATATTTTGTTTAATTTCATAACTAGTAGAAACAAACTTTATTTAACTTCCAAATTTAATATAAAGATTGTTCTTGCAATAAAAGCTATAGGAGTAGTTTTATTGAAGAAGAAAGTATAAAATTCAAACTAAAATATTTTTTATGCGTTTCTAGTTAAAAAAATACTTCTTTTCTTTTTAGGATCAAAAGTAAAGAAGATTAAAAACGATAAATAAAATTTGTCGAGGTCAACAACAATAGATACAACAAAAAAATTAGAAAACTATGATTTATTTTTTAAAAAATAAAAAAGATTGTAAGAACATTTGCAAGTTAAACAAACAACATTTTATAACTTTATAGAGTTTTCTATTTTTTGGGAGATCATTATCAAGCTTTTAGTATTTTATAGAAAAATTTTATTTAATAAAGTTAACTATTTGTATAAAAAAGTCTATATAAATGCTCTATGTGATTTTTTGCTTAATAGTAAATCTAAATCAAAAGTATGCAAATAATAAAAACCATTATTAAAATTAGTTTAAAACATTTTACGCTTGTTTTTTATTACAAATTGAAAAATATTTTAAATACAAAAAACGAAGATATAAACAAAAGCGTAGATAAACGTCGTTTCATGATTATCATATTAATGAAAAAAAGGTTGTAAAAATATTGTAACACAAAGTCAGCAAAAAATACAGCCATGTTAAAAGACTTTGTTCTAAAGCTGTTCTATGTTTGCAAATCCTTATCAAAATAAAGTCAATTCCCTGGTTTTTCCAAGTGAAGCTTTCCCTGCCCTGCAAACTTCTGCTTTCATATTCGCACTTTGGCGGGAAACTTAGCACGATATTGGCGGGAAATTCCAGTTGGCACTTGAAGTTGATCGACGTGGGAGTCCTCAGAACCAGCGGGTCCCGAAACCTCCTGAATATCTCTACTCCTTTCATGACGTCACAATTGTCCTGCGACGCGTCGCCGTTTTTTACGTCATCGATCGAGCATGCCTCAGTGCATACGACGTTTTCGGCGTCGCCATAGCGCCTGCTAGCGGACAAAAAAACACAGTTTTCTTTGAGGCCGCAACTTTGAGAGGCGCAGTCGAGAGAAGAGCTGCCGCGACGGAAGAACAGGAAAATCTGCCCAACTCCGACCAAAACCACCAGCGAGCCAAGCAGCGCCACGGAGACGGCGACGACGTTGCGTGACGTCACAATCAAAAGGAGAACGGAAGCGATGACGAGGGAAAGTCCCACCGCCACCGTGCATATTCCCGGCCTGGCGTGTGGCTTGCGCTGCAGGAAGGTTTTGAACGAGTAAATTCTGTCCAATAGGAAGCCGCCGTTTAAACTCCTCGAAGCTGATTGGTTGTTCTGACCCGGCTGGTGTTTTGAATGCTTTGCGCACATCGGTTTGCTGCAATAAAAAAAACAATTAATACTAAGTAAAATAAAGATAATTGAGTTTTGCTACTTAAATTTGATTTTTTTTCAACCTACTAGCGTTTGTTTTATTTAATTTCAACTCTTTTAGTTTAGCGCAAAAGTTTGATCATCAGACCACAAGCCTTTGGTAGACTAGTCTAGACTGGGAACCTGGTTTTGTTCTTATTTAAACTTGTCAGTCAGTTGCAACTGAACAACGTGCAGTCATTAATCTACAAATGATTAATTATGTTTTACCATGAAGTTACCGTTTGCTGGTGTAATCAGTGACGTCAGCGTTGTTCCTTTGCCCTCAAAGTTTGATATATTGTCTACTAGGTATGACAGCTGGTATGTTTGTTTAAATACGACCAAAAAAAAACATCGGGGAAAGTCTACAGAGCCTAAGCCTGGACTTTCTCATGCCGAGAGAACTGATCAATACTAGCAATGGAAGCTTCATCTTTATAGGCTCTTTATACTTTTGCCGATGTTTTCTTTGATAATATTCAAGACGAGCGTACCATCTGTCTTGCTTAGTAAACAAAGTATTAAACTATTACTGTTATTATATATTAAGACAAAAATTTATAACTTTAATAAAAGTATAGAGTTGATACAAAATCATCTTCAGAATATGTTAAATTAATTTCTTAAACTTTGTCAAAAGTATTCTATCTTTATGAAAAGTATTACAGATAGTTCTTGTTAGTTAGTCTTTAAAAGCTTAAAATTACTTTTAGAATAGAATTAAAGTACCTTAGGTTTAACTTAGTTGAAGTTTAGCTTAAAAAATTTCTATTATACTATACCTTTTCATCATAATGAAATAACAATACTTATGAGTATAAGCTGCTTTTTTATTCAACTTGTTTGCTGAAGACTGAGAGTACTCAAAACAATATGAGTATAAAATTAAAACTTTATGGACTTTTTTGAAATATTATAGTTATTAGATATATTAGCAAAAAGTTTACCTTTTTATTATTTTATGCAACAATATATTTAAAAAAAAAAAAGTTTAAAAAAACAAATAGCTAGTAAGATTTATTAGAAAATAAAAAGTTAGATTATTTAAAAAAAAAAGTTAAAAGTTTAATAGTCGTTTAAATACCTGCATATATATTTTTTTATAGAAAAAAAAAAAATGTAATCATCAGTCTTGTGATATTTTTTTTTGATGCTGACTTAACTTTAGAATAAAATTCCGAAAAACTTCAATAAAAAATCAATAAAGTTTCAACATAGCTGGAATTTTGCGTTTATTTATACTTGTTGCCAAAAATGTGACGCCAAAAATAATTGAATAAAATTTTGTTACATAAACTTCAACTATCACATGAGGACATTGTGTGACAAAATTGAGCTGTAAATTTTGTTTTAAACAAACTAAAAATATAACTAAAGCTTTTCGAAAAAAATATTTATGACCTAGTATTTATAAGAACAACTATATTTATTAAAAACTTTAAGCTTTTTGTATCAGTTTTCATAAATAACTAAAATGATATTTTTATGTTTTGTATATTTAACAAACTTAACTAGGAAATTAAAAAAATCACAATTTATAATTTTACTATTTCGGAGCTTCATATTATTTTACACACCAAGTTGTTAATAAAAAAGTCATAATGTTTTCAACTAACCCCTCACTCTTCCTTCCAATTCCTTTAAGAGCCAAATTAGTTGTTTGGTTGTTATGGTTACCTCCATCACCAGCTGCCTTAAAGAAGTTAGTGTGTTTATTTTAGCTACTATATTGCATAGCTTTTATAAAACTACAGATAGATATCTGACTTGCAATTAAAAAAAAGAAGTATACGCTTGAAATACAGGTAACAGTTTTTGTTTTATAATATTGAAAAAAAAACAAATGCCAACTTCCGTATATAGTTTTAATTAAAATAAATAAAATATCAATTAACATTTAATTCACGTGTGTAATTAATGTTTAGGTCCTGTACTTAATATAACTAAAAATGAATACATTTTAAACCGATGAATCTAACACTATATTAAGTAGTTTGAAATATAGTTTTTATAACACTTGTGTTGTTATTATTCGGTCAAAAAACTAAGTTCAACTACTTTTGGTCTTTTAGACAGAATTTTATAAATGAAGCTTAAAAATTTTTTGGGAATGTTGAAATATAAATACGAATTTAATTATAAAGAGTCCGCAAGTTAAGGGTATAAATATTTAATAAGATATTGTGTGAGAGCATGCTGTTTTGAAAATTTTCAATGTATTAAAAGAAAATTCCATTTGCAATTATATTTGTATGCAAGAGTGGAGTATGTGTCAGTAAAAACTGAGGTTTCATTTTAGATATAAATTAGAAAAATTTGAAAGAATTTTATGCTGTAAAGATTTTATTTTATATGTCAAACCACTTCAAAATATTTAAGTTAAATTTTTCTATTTCATTTAACTCGTTGCTTTAATTTTTTTTCTACTTTACTTCAGCGCTTTAACTAGTTTTTTTAATAAAAATAAAAGTATTTGCTTTTAAATTTTTTATTCATTAATATGAGTTTTAAGATAAAACAAAATTATTACTAAGAAATACAACTAAAAAGTTTAAAGCGACGACTATAAATAAATCGACTAAAAAGCATAAAAATATTTCAAAAATAAATAATGTTGCAAGCTTTTATACTTTTTCAAAATTAGAAAATTTACATTTTACTTTAAAAAATCATGAAATAAATACATCATAATTTTCTTATGACTGATAAAACTTATAATGTTAAACAATTTATTTGACATCTTCAATGTTTAAATTTGGCAAAATCACAATAGGTTAATCTTAAGCAAGCAGTGTACAATGCGAATTGTAATTAGTTAATCTCATAAAAAGCTGGACACTCTTTCAGTATCTATTGTAAAAAGAGACCAGCAATTATGCATCTTTAATAATTCAAACAAAATTATTCAACACATCTATAAAACTTTCTTTGTTTTTAAACTAATTTACTAAAACATAACAACTATTCATACTAAAACATGAAAATTTAAATTAAGTTATAGTATCAAAATGAATTCAAAGTACATCTTCAACAGAACAAAACAATGTTTATTTATTTTCATACAGCAAGTGACCACGCTTGTTTTGAAAACATGAAGTTTTGAAATCGATTCTTCACAACAAGCCATAGTGACGTCATATAGCACTTTGTTGAAATTTATCCATTCTAAAGTCAGTGTTAAGATCAAATATTGTATATTGCATGATTGATCATTTTATGAATGTATTAAAATATAAAATGATAACATTAACAAAAGTTTGGTAGTTTGTACTATCAGTTGCTTTATTTATTCTAACCGGAGTTTAAAATTAACTTGTCGTTTAAGCAAACTGTTGCCTAATGAATAAAAATAATAGATTTAATTATTAAAGGTTAAGTGTTCAACGTACAAGTTTTCTAATAACTTTGAATCGAAAAAAACTTTTAAGTTTAGTGACGATCAAATACAAGTTAAAGTATTTTAATAAAATTTTTTGTTGTTTAAAAAACATTTAATAAAAAAATTAATTATTGATATCTGTAGTTGTTGATTTTTTAAAGTTTTAATACTTATTTTATAAGCAATAAGTAGTGTTAAGTAAAAAACTAAACAGTTGAAAAATATTTTTTTCCGAACATTTAAAAAAAAATACATGTAAATAACTAGTTTAAAGAGATTTTGTTCATGGTAATACTTAAATAATCTTATTCTTTTTGTGAAGCAAAGTTTATTCTAACAATTTACTAAAAAGCGTTTGTCGTATATTTGAAAACTTTCACGTTAAACTATTGCAAAAACATTAGTTTTTTTAGTTTTTAAACATTTTTTAACAACAGTAAAAACTGTAGAATAATATTCATATTCGCTTAAAAAACGTTACAAATTAATTCCAAGAATATATAATCTTACTAACTTATAATTTTTTTTAACACTGTGTGCAAATTTAAAGAAAGTTACATATCATTTTAAAATCAGGTGTTGTAAGGAAGTTTGTTATGAAACTAAAGTTTTTTCCAATAAAAATAATCAATCATAAAAATTTATAGCTAACATGTGTAAAGCGAATAAACATTAAATTACAAACTGGGAGTTTTTTTTATACTCTGTTTATTATTCATACTTTCTTGTACAAGTCATTTAATATGAGTTTCAAAAACCTTTAAATGACACAGGTATTTTTAGTAATATAATTATCAATCATTTATGATTTAGAACAAATTCATGTGATAAAGAGTATATAAAATACTAATTGTTTTGTGCATAATGTGAAATTTTTTAAGTTGTGGTTTTGTATTACTTGGGTTATTACTAAAAACAATTTCTTTATTTATTTTACTGTTTAATAAATTTTTAGTTTAGTTTAATATTCTAAGTTTAAACTCATAAAAGACTGAAAATAAACTTTAATAAACGACTTCTAAAAACTAAAAACTTCTAAATGTTGTTTTTATTTTTCTAAACCAACTCACATTTGTAAAAATTTTTAATGGTTTATAGAATTTTGATCTTGTTTTAAGCAGAAGATATAAAGAAAAAAAAAACTTATGATTCATGTTAAACTTAAAAATTGGTAATTTAGTTATATAAAAATAATTTATTATTATTAGTAATGGCATAAAAAACTAATATCTGTTTTAAAAGTATTATTAACATAATCGTAGCATGTATTAAAAATGTATAAGGTTAGAAATTTACAACATAGCTCTAAGTATCAACAAATCTTTACAGAAATGTTGTTTACATTAAACTACTTTTTAGTTCAAACAAGTCGAAAATTTGAGTTATACCTATATTAGTATGTATTCCTAGCTTCAATAACAATATTGCAAGTCGAGCAAAGTGTATTTTCTAAAAGTTAGAGTTCAAAACACATTAATGAAAAAATATATTAGCAATAAACTAACTTCTAACGTTGAGCTTTGTTTTTTCATAATAATATATAGTTTCAAAACACAAGTATAAACAATTTTTAGATCGTTTAAAAATAAGACGACACTTATTTACAGAAACTACAAGACGTAGGTTCTTTTTTCATTCTCTCAATTTTTTTTTCTTAAAAGACTCGTGAGTCTTGTTTAAAATAGATATTTTAGACAAATATTACAATTATTATCAAGACAAGGCTTTTGAATTGATGTAAAAAACAATTTCAAATAAACGATGCATTTTAAACAAATAATTATTTTATGTAATAAACTTATAAACAAATATTTTTAACTTATTTCAAATCTTTTCTTTTGAATTTAAATTCTTCAGAAAAACTACAATTAATGAATTTTTTATCTTGTGTTTTAAGCTAGAATAAAGTTTAAATTATATTAGATAAACTAAAAACTGCAGCAGCAGATTTACTTAAAGTTCTTTTAATTATAGTAAATGTCATATGTTTCAAAACAAAATAATCTACATTATATAAATAGCAATTTAAATTTATAAGTATGATAAAGTTTTTATAATTTATAACATAACGCGATCGAAGTTTTTATTTAACACGTCAAGATAACAAAATTTTAGTTTAGAAAAACATTAAACATTTAATGAGTAACTGCTTGTAAAGATTAAGTGAACGTACTGAAATTTAATATTATTCTGTTAGCAGTTATCGAAACTGTTCAATAAGGATCTAATACTTAAAGTTTAATTTATTTTATTATGTTTATTTTGTTACTTTCTACTAAAATTTATGATATTTTATAAAACCATGAACTGTTTTTTAAGTTTTTAAGTTTCAGTTAAAAATGGTAACATGTTAACTGGAAGTATTTTGTTTAATTATGCTATAACTTTTGCAACTGAATTTTTTTAGTAGTTATAATTAAAGTTTACAAACTTTTGAAAAACTAAAAAAATGTTAATGTAGTTTTTAAATAAATTTAGTTATATAACACTTTTTATAACTTTGCTTTTATTAAAAACATTTTTACAATTTCTTATCTTTTAAAAAAAGTTACCATTTATTTTTGTTTACTTTGTGTAGTATGTATGTTAATTGAATATTTTTAACTTACATATTTTTAACTTTTGAATTGTAGCAAGTTGTAACTTGGTTTAAACACATTGTGTACTAAAATTTAGAAAATAAATACAGTTCCATCAATTATAAAGTTTCAAGGATCTTATTGTTCTAAATTTTTTCTAGAACTTTGTTTAATTTTCTAAAGTTTACTTAGCTACTTTTATGAATAACTAGTCCAAAAAATTCTAGAAGTTAGCCTTAGATTTTTAATAACTTTTTTATAAAAATAATTTGTACATTTCGATTTTTGTTTTATTACAGATATTTAAACATATTTTAAACTTAATATGCAAAAAACCTATTTTAGATCATAAAATACAGCAAAATTACATATAGTAAAATACCGAAGCAAAAAAAGTTGTTTACATTATTATTCTGTTTCGAATTTTTCATTTTATAATACTATTTTCGTAGCTTTATATAAAACTTCGTACTTAAAAAAGAGCTGTATTAAAAACAACTTTTATTAACAAAATGTTTTTGTACAATTATTTAAAATTGGTTGTAACACAACAGCTTTATGTTTTACAGAAAACAAACTTACCATTGTTTGTTTGTCTTTTAAGTTTTTGTTGTTTGTCCAGTAAAAGATAAAAATAAAGTCTATGTTCTTTAAATAATAGATTCAAACCTGTAAAGTGTTACTGTAAGTGTAAACTATAAGTTAAAAACAGTATTTTTTACTTGAACACCTAGTATATTTTAGTCAGGTTAATAAAGAAGTTACCTATATGTTCGTTTTGCAAAACGAAAAAAAAAATACAAAATAGTACTTAGTTAAAATGCTTAAATACTTTTCCATTTGATATTAAAAGAAAAACTTACAACATTTTATACACTATTTAACAAATTTAAGTCTTATTTTAGACTAAAAGTAGTTTATGTATAAAAAAAGAATAGTTCTAAAAATGCATTAGACGACAAGCTTTTTTAGTTTGTAAAAATCTAAATTACAACAATAAACTATACATTTAATTTTTAGTAAAAAAAAACTCACACCTAACTACTTCGTCTTAGCAATTAAAAAAAAACAACTTTTTAAATAGTTAGGTGTTGTTAGTGCAAACTTATTTAAAAACTTAGCATGATGCCAAGCTATTATAAATTGCTGTTGCTAATTACCCTTTTATACGGTCTAAGTGGCTAAATTTTATTAATTAAAAAGTTGGACAGCAGCTCACAAGTGGTAAGTAATTCTTTACACTAACTGATGCAATAAAAGTTTGCTGGTTTTAAAATTGTCTTCAATTGATAACTCTGACCCTTAAAACCCTTAAAGTTAATACTCCTATAGTTTTTCAAGCAAACTTAGTGTAAAAAATCTAATTTTAAAACTATTTTTTTGTTCTTAGCCTACCTTTCATTAATTAATTTAAAAATAAACAGAGTGACAGTAATTGCGTCTAGACTACACTTTCACTAATTGTAAGAATTAAAACAAACTTTAATCTAGATTTTTGTTGATAAAACAGTTGAACTAACCAATATAAGTTAAATCAAATAACTTTTTAATAAGTTTTACACTTTAAACAATTTGCATACTTGTAAATCTAATTTTTTTAAACAATTACTAAAAGAATAGAAGTTATTGGTTTTAAGTTAATTAAATGCAAGCTGTACCAAAAATACAAACAATTTACTTAAATAACAATTCCAATAAAAGTTATAAAATTCATACATTGAAGTTAAAATAAAATTAAACTAGAGAATATTATATCGAAAAAGTATTTTAATCTATTTTTAGCATTTAAACAAAGAAAATTTCTAACAAAAACAACAACATAACATCTGCACATATAACAAAAAACTCAAAAACAAATAAAACTTTTAAAAAAATTGACAAAAGTTTATTTTTCCAACACATGCTAAACTTTACTAACGTAGTTATTGGCTGCATAGCATATATGCGCTGCAAATTGAAGCCTACCAACAATAAGTATACAACATCGAGTATAAAATCCAATATGTTGTATTGATTTACTCCTTACTACACGTTTCTACATCTGCACACAAGTAGCTTCTTGTATTCACCGGCTCGCATAAGAGCTCAAAACAAGTTACACAAGCATTAATGCACACCAGGTGTTACGCTGGGCGCCCTAACTCTTAACTGACTATACTAATTTTAGAATCTAGTTTTGACTGCTCACTAAAAGATGTTGGAGTATCTTAAGAAAGCAATAATGCAAAATATGTGTATGGCTTGTCACAAAACTTTTAATTAGTTATAAAACCTTTTTCTATACTGATTCAAAACATTTTTTTTAAAGAAAAAGTTGGTGTAATTTTTACCTTTTTTTGTGATAAATCTCTTTCATAAGTTCATTTGCATTTAGCTATGAACCATGATGAACTTTTTTTTTAGTATCAACTTTACACGGTGAAATCTTTTCTTGGATACTATTCACAAAGCTAAATTAAGCTTGGAGATTTTATTGATTTTATGTTTTATGCTAAGATTTCACACTAACATAGCAGATTTGTTATGAAAATATTTACTTATGTAATTAAAAGAAACGTTCCAAATCTACCCAGTAATTAAACTTTTTCCAAACTCAAAAAAGTTAACAACAAAAAAGTTTTATAATTGCATTTATGTACTTCTAGAACGTTTATAAAACATTTTATTTTTCTACATTTGATTGTATGACATTCAATTATTTTTTTAACTAATAAAATCAATAAACAATGTTATATCTTTTCCATTTTCTAGCTTTTTACTTTAGTTTTAGTGTACTTTTAAAGTCTTTTTTAAATATTATGCAATGTTCTTCTTAATTAAAACAATCGTTTTTAAATACAAATGGTTATTAAACAAAGATCAATTGCTTTATTCTGTTAAAACTTATTTCAATTGAATTTATTGTATAATTTCGATTGAAACTTATTTCAAACTTAGTCATATTTTGTTTTAAATTTTTGGTCAATTATACATGAATTATTGTCACTATCACTACTTTAACTAAATTTGTTAAATTATAAAATACTTCATAGAATAGTAGCTTTATAAACTTTTAGTTCAAACAAAAAATATAATAACTGAATTAATTACTTTGATATACTGTATTTTTATTAGATTAAAAATTACACCAATTGAAAATAAAGCTTTAATATATAAAAATAACAGATCATAATTTACATTAAAGATCAAAATACAAACAATTCGAAGTATAAAAAAATTCTAAAGTCAAGTAGCTTTACCATACATAAACTTATATTCAAATAATTATATTGGGAATTAGTATTATTGAACTAAAACTTGGATAAAACCAACAAACACAAAAAGAAAAGAAAACAAAATACTCCAAATTTCTTTTAATTTCAGCGCGTTTTCACAATTTAGTCTGATTTATTCTGCATTTTTCCCGTACAATTAATTTGCTCTTTCTATTTATTATTGATGCAACTTGAATATTTGTTCTTGCTACTTTTTATTTACGTTCCAATCATACTGTACAATTTTTTTCGCCTCTCTTTTGCTTTTTTGCCTGTAAAACAATGCACTCAAGCTTTCTGGTGTCTGGTACATAAGTTTTTACACACATTGAATTACTTTATAATATTCGTACAAACTTTTTTATTATGTGTTTGTATTTTCTTAAGACAACTTAAAAATTATTTTTAACTTCTATAAAAATAAATCAACAGAAAATTGTTTAGACTAATATGATTTATTGCACTACTAACTTTTCTTCTTGTAAACCGGTATTATTGTAATCCTGTAGCTCCATTACTAGTCTAAAATTTTACAAGTTTTTTTTAAAGTGTAAGTACTAAGTAAGTCTTTGATGTAGTTTTAAGAATAGTTTGAGAAACATTTCAAAATGAAAGTTAAGCAAAAATCAAGTATATGATGTGTATATGTTTAAAATATTAGTTTTAAAAAGTACTCATACCTTATTTTAACACTTTGAACTGAACAAACTTTTACAAAGCTTAATTAAATAGTAACTGAAATGCTTAAGAGTTACAAAAAAAAAATTGAAGTTGAACATTAGTTATAAAGTGATCGGACTTTTGTTTAGCTTACAAAAAATCATACCTGCTTGATTTTGTTTTGTTGGCATCATTATGCTTAGGGATCGAACCTATAACAAATTAAAGCTTAATAATTTTAAAACAAACTTTATAAAAACTCTGAAGAACAGTTTGTTTTGATGAGTTTGAAAAAGTTACCAATAAAAATATGAATGTCAAGTTATACTAAAAGTTAGTTTTATTAGTCAAAACTTACCATGTTCTGCTCCAACATCTTTGTCTGATTTTTTTTTCTTCCCCAATTTATTTTCATCTTCTTCTTTCACAACGGGTCTTGATTGATATTGCGGGTTATATTTAGACGGGGCTTTCTGTTTTTTTCTAGGCGAAATTTTTTCACCGCTTTTGGGTTCAATTGGATTTTTATCCTTTCGAGGACGCCCTTTACAGCTTTTTGCCAGTTTTGCTCTACTGGCCTGCTGCGGAACAAATCGCGCATTGCGGGGTTTATTCTTCCACATTTTTTTCTGTTTTTCTAAAAGCTCATCAAATTTTTTTCTTGGCAGGAAATATTCCTGCAAGTGGGCCGGTGTGGGAATTATCGGGGTCTTGCGAAAGTAAGTCTTTCTTCTCCTACTGCCCGTGGGAGCTCCTGCATCTGATTGAGGGATCTGTTGGTCGGCATTCCCGAGAAGTGGAAGACTGTGAAGATCAGTGTTTTCAGAGGGGGCAACGTTCTCTTTACCCGGTCGTTTCGATTCAACGTTTAGAACTTTTTCCTCAGATTTTTCTGACCGTTTGCTTTTTGGCATGCTAGAATTTAAACGAGGTTGCTGCAAGTTTGCTGAGATTTTCGGTTTTATTTATTTAAATAATAATAAAAAAATTAAACATTATATTACCTAAGTTATTTTTTTTTTTTATGATTTGTTTAATGTTAGTCAAGTAGCAATTTTTTTTTATCATGAAGCATTTGACAAACAAAAACATAACGTAAAATTTGATATATTATAGTTTTTTAAGTTTTGTTGATATTTTAACACATTTTAGCTTGTAGCAGTTGTAATTTAAATAAGTTTGGTATGAATTTTAATTAAAGATAAAAAGTTTTTAAATTTTTACCTTAACTTTGATTTTATTTCAGCAGCTTTATAAAGTTACTATACTTTAAAAACTACATAGATTATTAATATTAATTTTTATAAAGTTAGGTTAATTTATTTACTTGAACTTAAATTAATAATTATCTTAAGATTTTTGATTTGTTGTGT
This sequence comes from Thalia democratica, assembly GCF_965202585.1. Classification (NCBI taxonomy): domain Eukaryota; kingdom Metazoa; phylum Chordata; class Thaliacea; order Salpida; family Salpidae; genus Thalia; species Thalia democratica. The sequence continues at coordinate 124,647 of NW_028139269.1, forward strand.
ATTGAAAGCTTAGTGATTTATGAACTTGACTTTATTTAAGCCTGACTCATGCTTTTAGCTGTAATAAGGCATTAAACTACTTTTAAAAGTACTAATTATTAATAATTATTTATAAAGTTATTTTGCAACTTAATTTAGAAAGTAATCACACATTTTTTCCCTATTTAAACTACTAGAGGCACAAAAAACTTAATTATATTAATTGGTCATTCATACACAAAAGTTGTACTAATTATAAAATAAATTTTAAAGCTTTACAAGTAACTATTTCTTACTAAACATTCAAAACATTTATAGTAACCAATAAAAACTACTATTTTTAACGTTTAGAAAAGTTTAGCAGTTTGATTATTGTATATAAAATTAGCAATCTATTGGTTTAAAAAAATCAGTAAAATCATCTTTTGTGTTAATAATATAAAATTGAACATAATCGAAATAGATACGAAAAATTTTCTTGGTTTTTATTCCAAAGTTTTGTTTTAAATTTGAGTATTTATATTAAGGATCTGTTTAAAGCTTTATACATTTGGCAGAAAGTTAAGCAGATCCTTTAAAATAAATTAAGTTTTTTTTTAATTTGCTTAAAAAAATAACTTTTCAAACTTTAATAGATTCTGAAAGAATAGTTATAAAACTGACGTAATTACTGAAAGAAAAAGCTGTTTTTATTAGCCAGTTATGAAAAGATTTGTGTAAAAAAGACTTTTGAGTGGTTACTTTTACAAAACTATATATTTTGTAGGTATAATTTAAAAATATGGGATAAAAACGTGAAACTGCTCACAAATAATACAACTTTCATCAATTCAAGTATAAAAAGTCTGAGTTATCCAAATTATTATCAATGTATAATATTTTAGGTAAAAAATTAAACTTAAAAGAATGAAGACTTCGTAAGAGTTTCAAAGCTGAGGGTTACAAAAACTTTTTTTTCACTTTATTTACAAAACATTTATATTACATTATTTGAATGTATAATTTAAAACTTTAAATTCAATTACTTTTTCGACTATAGTTCTATAGCTAGATAACAGTAAAGTGCTCAAACAAACAAATATAACTAAAGAATGCATAGGCTCAACTGGTGTTTCTTATAAGACCAGATACAATATAACCAGCACAAGTCCAGCCTAAAGCCTAACAAATCCACACAAACAACGTTGTCAGTATAGAAAAACAACTCAAATCATACTAAAATCTCATGGACTAGACCTCCCTTATTAACCAGAAGCGTGTACTTGGAAAAATTGCCATCGCAGAATTGAACGATATACTATCAAAATCCACCTTTTTTTTTACATTTTCTTTATTTACTAATTTTTATTTCTTTTGTTTTATGATTTATTTTTCTTTTATTTATTACTCACTATCACTGTTACCCCTAACCCTTACCCTCGTTCGGTAAGCGGTTTTCGAATTTGGCTGGGTGGATTTTGAAGGCGGGTGGATTTTGAACGTGTCCCAATTGAACAGATAAAGATCGTGGAATCAGCAAATAGAGCCCTGGGCCCCCTTTTCAGATCGTGCTATCTTTAATTTAATTTAAGCTTGTTTTATTTATTGTAGTTTTTGGTTTGTTTAAATCGCCTTTTTTATATAACTTACTTATTTCATTTTATTTTCGTCGTAAATGCTTAATTTAGTTTAATTAGTTAAACTTTTGTCCTAAAACTAATAATAGTTATTAGTACTTATAAATACTTTTTAAAGTATCACTAGTCACTCCTAATTACCTTCCTATCTCTATATATATAAAGTGATATTAAAAAATCAAACATTAATTATTAATATTAAAATATTAATTAAAGACTTAAATCCTTTGTGTGTTAAATTTTTTTTATTTAGCTTTTTGCCTTCAAGCTAGTAATGTTTTATAAAGTTAAAATTTTACATTCAGTATAAGCAAGTTTCAATTTAAAGACTCAAGTTTCTCTGTATATTATAGTATTTAAGTAGTATGTTTTGTTCCTTGATTTTTGGGCTACTAATGTTTTTTAAATGTAACAGTTTCATATTCAGTTTTTTAAGAGCCTAAACCCATAGTGTTTATTTAGTATTTTATTCAAGTTTTTGATTAGTTTTCTAACTAACATAGTTTCTAATTTAATTGTTTTGTTTTGCTGTATAGCATCTTTCATGACTTGTTTAACTTTTAATCTTCAGATTTAAATTGTAACTGAAGATTCCTTAAAAGGTGAAACTTAGTTTTGCAAGTAAAGGTCTTGAATAATTAATCTTGTATATATAAAGTACTTTAGATTGGCTTTTTATTATTGTACCTAAAGAGCTGCTTAGCAGTGAAACCTCGGTAGTCACAAATAAACGTTTGTTATGAAGGTATTATCATTTTATTTTATTAAATTTTTTTACTTTTTTTTAAAACTGTCATTCCCAAAATTTTTCATTATGGTTTTTTTTTTATAACTTGTTTCTTATTACAACTTTTACATTTGATTCAGACGCAATACTTTTAGCAGTTTATACAAAGTTAACTGCTTTGAAGTTTTAAAATGTCCTAGACAAGACAATAAAAGGTATATGTGGTGTACGACTCGTTGAGTGAAAGGCTCTTCGTGCGCCAGGTCCTAAAACCAAATATTTTAAACTTTATTTTAAAGTTCAAAAAGCTATAGTATATAATAATATTCAGGTATGGTTTTTGTTCGTACCTACTTCTCCTTTAGAAAAACTTTTTTCTCGGTTTATTAACGCCACAATTCAAATTTTTTTTTTAATATATAAAAAAGTGCTGTTCACTTCAAACTAAAAATAAGTTTGAAACTTCAACTGAATGGCGGAACAACGAAGTCAAAACATTTTATTTAGTATCAAATTTTGCATTTTGTTTTAATAGCTTCTATGCTCAATTAGCTCCATATAACTTTTATGATAGTGAAACGAATAATACTAAAACTTTTGTTAGAAATAATTTCCATATTACAATAGAAGTGGTCAATAATGAACTACTTAAGTTTTCTTAATAAAAACAAATACTAAAATTATTTTTTTGTAATTAAAAACACACAGCTACTTAAATTAATCTTAATTTAAAGACTTTGATCATCCAGAAAAGTAGCTCTAACAGTATCTACAATCTCGTGCTTACTAGAATGATTTGAGCTGGTATTTTAAATTTAAACAACAAGTATAGTTTTAGTTAAATATAGTTTTAGATAAGTACAAACTATGCTAATTTTAAACTTTGTTTACAAAAGAACTAATGTTTTTTAAGTATAAACATTTCTTTTAACATATTTTTTTAAAAGACTTTGTAAACAACAAGAACTACTATGTAAGATATTATAAGATTTAGTATTAGAGCCTGAGCACCTAATTAACTTATAATAATTTACTAAAGCCGTTATTTTGAGGTGTTATTTTACTTTTATTAAAATTAATATACCTATTAAAGACTGTTTACAGGTTTCTGTTGCAAAATGATGAAGAAATTATTGAACAGTTGGGTTTAAAAGCTTGCTTGTACACCAATTGTAATACTGCTTTGGGTTGATAATTTGTTACATTTAGTGGAAAATATACTAGCATAACTATTAATTTATTGCGAAGAAAAAGTGTTAAAAGTCGTAAAACTAGTCGAAGTTGACCTGATTTTTTCAATCGAAAATATCTTTACTGTGATCCCTGTATATCACTCAAAACTAGAATTTAAATCAAATTGGCTGAATTATTCTATATCAGGGTTTCCCAAAGTGGGCCGTGTGGTCCTATTGAGGGCTATGACAGATATTCAGGAGGCCTTGAGCAGTAAAGGGGCCACAGGGGGCCCTGATGTCATATTTTGAAACTTACACTAGATATTATGGAGTTGCAGATGAAGAACATTACAAAGAAAGTCTTGGTGTTTTTAGTGGTAGTTTTGAAACTTACACAAGATGTTCTGGAGTTGCAGATAAAATGCAAAAAAAGGTCTTAGGTGTTTTAAATGGTAGTTTTTTGAGTAATCATGTTGGAAGGGGCCATGGCTTTTTAAATTTTTTTTAAAGAGGGCAATTTGGGAAACCCTGTTCTAAACAGACGCCGACAATAAATTCACATTGATGATGAAAATGGGAGTCAGCCCTAAACGGCTGTTAAAATTAAATTTAATTGTTAATAAAAAATTCAAACACATGTAGCCATATACAAATATTTTATCCGGCTAAAATGATTTAATTTTTTGATTTAGTTTGCAAAAAATCTTAAAATTCACTACATCTACGTATAAATAGACAACTAAAATTTATTATTAAAATACACAAAAAAAAAACTTTTTTTTTTTTGGTTTTATAAGAAAACTTTAGTCATGTTAGTATATTTTTCACAAAGTGTAATAAAGTTATCAACTGAAAACATCTTTACAATTGATTTCAGACAAATTTTTAAACCAAACTGTTCAATAGTTTTTAATTATTTTGCAACAGATTTATTATAAATACATAAGCATTAATGAAAGAAAAATAATATCTCAAAAAACGAATTTAGTATATTACTGCCTGTTCAAAATGTATAGGCTTTTAAATGAAATAAAAAATATTAAAAAATCTACTGATTAAACAAGAATAGTGTTTACAGATGTTTAAGTAACAGGGCTTCCAAATGTTTTTGGCAAATTTTCTCCAGATTTTAAAAATTTCCTCTACATTTTTAAAAGAACACACTTTTGGGTCTATTTTTAGTTTAAAGTTAAGGTAAAAAAAACTGAGTTAAATAGTATAAACTACCTTAAATGAGTTTAAAATAAATTTTACTGATGACAAAATTGTTTGATCTGCATGATAAAATTTTTGTGTCAAATCAAAATTTTACTACTTAACATTTAAAAATTGTTTAAAATTCCAGATTTTAGTGATTTTTGTTCAATTTTTTTTTTTCAAAATTTCTCTAGTTCCAGGTTTTTAGCATAAACTGTCAAATTCAAGGTTTTTTGGCAACCCTGACTTGATGATGCCACATGGACCTTAAAAGGAAACCGTGTCATTCATTCCCAAAACCAAACTCAAATAAATCGTTGTTCAAACAACCCATAAACTTTTAAAATAAAATGGTTGAAACTTTATTTTTTTTAAATTATAAACATAAGTTTAATGGTTCCCAATAGCATACATGTTACGATGATGATAACTTTCTTTATGTTCATTATTGGCTTTAATTTAATGACATTTCTCAAGCATAAAAGTTTTACTTTTTCATAAATTATAATTTTTAGGTATTACACGCAACTAAAAAAATACTTATTATCGAATTGTATGAAGCTACAAAATTTGTTTAATAGTGCCCATATTTGTCAAAACTAAAAAAAAATTTTTTTGCAACTAAAAAGTATAAATTTGCATCATTTACTTATTACAAGAGCTTTGGTCTGAATACTATGTTCTAGCTATTTTCCATCAAATTTTTTTGTCTAATAATATGGTTAGTGAGACATATTTATTTACTGACTACTTTAGTTCTTTTTATTACCAACTATTTAATTTATTTGACAATATTTTTTACAAAAGTTGTGGTACTTTTGTTCGGATAATTTAAATAATTCTTTCCTAATCAAAAACTGATAAACTTCAAGGCATCATGAGCAGCTCTTACAAAATATAAACAGTTAAGGCACATGGGAACAAAAATACGCTACATGGACATGTATGTTGGAAGATAAATACTTATCATTTATTTGCTTGAACTTCAAACTAATAAGTCAACAAACTAAACAAATAGAGATTAATCTTATTGACATACAAATTACTAATCTTATTTAATCACGTACCTTTGTGGCCTTAACTTTTTAAACAGGGCTACTAGGACAAAATCAAACTACTAAATGCACAACTAAAGCAGTTGGGGGTAATAAAACTGATTAAAAAAATTTAGGTTGTTATTGTTAGTATGTGATCAGCAAATTAGATAAAGCTATATAACTATCAATAAAAAGTATAACTTAGTTTTTTTTCATACTATTAAAAAATTATTTCAAGAATTGTACAATTGTTCAAAAACTTTATTAAAATTAATTCAATGAATAAAAGTATGTTGAATTCATATTTGAAAAGTTAAGCACAGAAAATTTTTATCTAATTTATTACAATTAAAGGAAGACATTGTAAATAAACAATTAAAAAAATAAATAAATAAAAAGTTTGTAAAAGCAACAACATATTAAATGTTTTCTTAATAATCTCAAATTAGACTTTATTTGTTTCAAAGCACAATTTTATGCAAAATCATCAATATATATACTTAGTGTTTGCATATTTTTCAAGTAAAATAAGCGATTTAAATCTGGAAGCATTGTAAATAAATAAGAATTAAGAATTTTTTTCAATATAATACTATATTTACTACCAAGTAATTGTGAAGTTCTAAATTGTTTTATATTGAAAAATAAAAGTAAAACTTTAACGAAAAATTTAATTATTTGAAGAAACAATTCAAAACTTGCATCACTCGATAGCTTACATAGAAATAAATAATAAAACAAAAAAACTTCAATTAAGTTTAAAACAAACTGCTACAAATAATTTCCTAAACACTTGTTTTTAGAATTTAGCTTAAAAATAATTTTAATTAACAATTAGACTTTAGTTTAAAATAATTAACCATACATTAAACTTAACATCTTAAAACCTGACTGAGGTAGTTGCATTGAAAAATTTTAATAATTATTTTATAAATTTGTACTTTAAATAAAAATATATTTAGCTAGGATTTTTTTTACATATTTATAATTACTCTAATTTGTTTTAAAATTAGTAAATTTTAGGTTAACCTTTTAACTTAATTAATACATTAAACAGAAATTTTATACATATATAACTTCTCAATAAAATTTAAGAACTTTTGTTATGGAAAAAAGTTAATATTGAGCCTAGTAAAAATAAATATTAAAGTTTCAGAACTCTAAAAAACCTAAGAGTTTTATTATCCAATGTGTTTTAGAAATATATATAAAAGTCTAATAAAATTCAGTAACAAATCATTTGTACCTATAAATTTGAACCTAAATAATCAACATTGCTACATATCTTAAACATTAAGTCTATATTTGAAAATTGTTTATTTTTTATCACTAGAATTTCCATTAACTTTGCTTGTGGAACTACTGTTACTGCCATTAATTTTATTGTTATTAGGCTTCTTGGTGATTAGTGTTCTGTATTTTCTCCTAACATGAGTCTCATAATGTCTTCTGTATTCTGCTGTGCTTCTAATTACCTGCATTTAGATAAAATATTTTCATTAAAATTTTAAACTTAATATATACCTAAAAAACATCATAAGTTTAATTAAAACAGTACTTTATTTATTTAAAGTTAAAACTTGAATATATAAGTTGTATTGGCCTTACAATAGTATTTAAACTCTAGTACTAAAACACAATTTATAAATTTTAAAACTTATAAAACAGTTATGTAAACTATTAAGATTTAAAATATAAAGATATTAAAAAATAATAAAAGCTTAGTGATGATATTTTTTTGATCAATAAAAACCACTTAATGATAATTTATGGTTCTTATCAGAACTTTTTAAACATTTAATTTAACTACTTACCTGTTTAGTGATGATGTTTCTCTGAGTGTTTATCAGTTCACTCATAGTCGCACTCTTTGGTGGCGCTTTCAGATAGCCAGCCCTCCTGAGAAATCTGTAAGTGAATACAGTACCGAACACTGTGCACAGTGTGCGAGGTATCTTCAGTATCTGTTAAAAATCAAATATTTTCATTGAATTTTTTGTAACAGTAACAGTTACGAACACTGCGCATAAGGTGCGAGGAATTTTCAAACAAAGTTTGTTGGTCTATATTATCTTACTATCTATATTATCTTATATTATAGAATTGAAAAATCTTATTTAACTTTTGAGGTATTGTAATTTTTGTAAAAAGTTTCAGATACAAACGTTTGGACCGCAAATTTTTCAGGGTCAACTTTCTCGGAAATATAAAAAATCACTACAAACCTACCTGCTCCTTCATTTTTTGAGCTAGAATAGAGATCTCAAACTTTTAAAAAATGTTAAAAAATAAAAACTTTAGACAAAAGAAAAACAAAAAAAGTAGGAGGATTTTTTTAATAAAAATTTTATTTTTCAAAAATTCCTGCAGTCAATCTTTTTTAAAATTAATATTACACTTTTGGTGAAAATTTGAAGAAGATTGTTTAAAAAAAGAGGGAGGAGATAGATTTTTAGTGAAATGGTCTTTTTTCGCGTTTTTAGCTTGCGCCTTCCATTAGCAGCCTTTTGAGGTCACCGACTTTGATCACTCATATCTCAAAAAATACTTTGAATTTTTTCAAGCGGTTGAAAATGTCTGATTGCTCAGATAAAACCCTATAATAAAAGATAAACTTGTAAAAATTAAGGTATTCCCCCTTATGCCCTTAAGTTATACTTGTAAAGTCTGATACTTACACCAATCTCATATACAGCATACATGCGAGACCAATTTTGGTAAAAATATTTTTGTGCACAGCATTAAAATTCAATATTTTGTATACAATTATATTTTTCAATACAAACCTCGTATATGGCATACGTGAGCACAATTTTCCCTGCATCAGGAGATTTCAATATCTCTCCGAAATATCCCATGCCCATGTAATCAAGGAATTTGAACAACCCGATCGCATCGAAATATGATATCACGTCCACACCTCTGTGAATATAATAAATTTTTGTAACTAATCAAAAGAACTTATATTGAGATGAAATATTTATAAAATTATTAACTATTTTAAGATCTATTGACAGAGGACTGAGGACAATCACTGGTGTAAACCTTTATTGGAAGTCATTATCTCTACAACTTTTAATAGATACAATAAATTTTGTCAGTGTTGTTCAAAGGTTAGACTATCAAAATCCACCTTATTTTTTTACTTTATTTATATATTTTGTATATTTTTTGCATTATTTAATTTATTTTCTACTATCACTGTTACTCCTAACCCTTACCCTCGATCGGTAAGAGGATCTCGAATTTGACCGGGTGGATTTTGAACGCGGGTGGATTTTAATCATAAGTGGATTTTGAACGTGTCCCGTTTAAAGTGGCACACAAGTTTTTATTAGTAGTAGAAACATTTCTCAAATACTTGAAAATATTTTGTACTTTTTTTTTTTGATAGCTTATAAAAAGTTTTAATATACCGTTGTTGACCAACAAATGCTATAAAACTGTAAGAATTGTATATTTTGTATAGAGAAAGATTATGCTAAGCAATCTAGAAAGCACATTTTTTCAAGTTATCTATGCAGCACACTTTTGAGGAATTTTGAAAATAGCTGCTTTTTAGTATCTCACTGTCAGTTTAATAAAGTTTCTATTGTGATATAACATTTTCTTGAAAATGACTGTATGAAATAGTACATTAAGGGCATAGGGGGGGGGGGGGGGGGGGTAAACACCCTTTTTTGGTTTTTGATCTTATTTTATATAGTTTTTAGTAAGCTACAAGATGCTTTCTACAGATTTTAAAAATTCAAAATATTTTTTGAAATATAGCCGGTCAAAGTCGGAGGCAACAATAGGATCCTTATGGGAGGCGCAAACTAAAACGGCAAAAATAGACTATTTTACTAAAAACCTATCTTCTCCTACGTTTTTTGAGATAACTACCTCAAATTTTTAGGAAATGTTCCTTGATATATTTAGAAAATTCTGTCGGAAGGAATTTTGAAAAAAATAAAAAATAAAAATTTTATATAAAAAATAAACAAAAAAAACAGTTTTTTTTTTGTTTTTTTGTTATAAAATTTTTATTTTTTATTTTTTTCAAAATTCCTTCCGACAGAATTTTCTAAATATATCAAGGAACATTTCCTAAAAATTTGAGGTAGTTATCTCAAAAAACGTAGGAGAAGATAGATTTTTAGTAAAATAGTCTATTTTTGCCGTTTTAGTTTGCGCCTCCCATAAGGATCCTATTGTTGCCTCCGACTTTGACCGGCTATATTTCAAAAAATATTTTGAATTTTTAAAATCTGTAGAAAGCATCTTGTAGCTTAGTAAAAACTATATAAAATAAGATCAAAAACCAAAAAAGGGTGTTTACCCCCCCCTATGCCCTTAAATTAAAAATAAGCTTTGAAAAAACATTTCTATTGCTATATCAGAAAATTTAAACTTTTATATACACTATTTATACAACAGTTTTGTACAAAAACCATAATTGCTAAACTTATTTAAATTAGTAGTTATTAGTGTACTAAAAGTATTAAATGTTTTACAAATAACTTATTAATTTAAGAAAATACTTCAACTCAAACAATAAAATATTCAAAAATTAAATAATCATTTAGAAAAAACAACCAAAATAAGAAATTTAAAATAGTTATTTAAACACAAACAAATAAATTTTAGTAAGCAAGCTTAAAAAGTGCTATTTAATCTTTAAATTAACACTTCTGATCTAAACAATATATTTTCACAATAACTTTTACAGATAGAAGAAAACTATTGTTATTGAAAAACTTTTTAAGAATATGATTTCAATTTAGTATAATAAAATAAAATAATAAAATCTGCTATAACCATATATTGGTAAACAGTTTTTAAATACAGGAAACGATTGATACTTTCCTATCATAGAAACAAAATAATAACTAATATATTCAGCAAAAAGTATATAGTTATATATACTAAGTCAAATATAAAATACATAAAAAGGGTTCCCAGCTTTTTAAACTACAGTAACCTCTCGCATCTTTACGCACTCGTGACGTTACGCACTCTCGTTTAGTTACGCATTTTAGAATTCTAAAATATTCAAAAAACAGAAAATTTAACTAATTTAGTATTGCACATATTAGGTTTATTGTACATTTTTGATTTAAAATATACTTTTAAATGCTAACTCACCTCTTTATATCTTTAGACTTTGTAAACTTATGTTCCTTGACTTACTGATGAACATTTAGTTAATATATCTTTAATACAATGCAAGACAAGTTTATCCTTATGTGGGCAAAGGTCAAATTAAAAAATGTTTTAGTAAAATAAACAAATTTTATTAAATATTTTTCCTATATTTTATATATTTTTGTTCAAAAGAAGAAATCCATTACAGCACTAAATGCATATTTTTGTAAATACTATAGAAACAAATTTTAATATAGACACCACACTATTTCTTAATTGTAAACAAATGCTTAACCATAAATTTAATTTGCTAAGTAGAATAAAATATAAATGTTAAGTATCAAATAAAGATAAAGCAAAAATCTACTTATTATCAAAATAACTAAAGTTTTTCTACAAGTATCAATATTTTACATTAATTTAAAAACTTTTTTTTAATTTTTATAGTTTTATCTTTTGTTTTCATATTTAAAAATAAAATAAACAAATTGTTAAAAGTAAGAAAGTCTCCAGTCTACTTTTAACTAGAAGCAATATCAAAAAACAGCCATTATAGTAAGTATATTTGATACCTCTCGTATCTTTACGATCTCTCATTTCTTTACGCATTATTTCTGTGAACACAATGTGCGTAAATAAGCGAGAGGTTACTGTACATCTAATATGCTGAGCAAAAAGTAGATTACAGCTTTTTAAACAAGTGAATATTAAAATTTTCATACAAGGAATACATACACAATCAATAAAACATACAACTAACATGCTAAGTAAGTAGTATATTGATGACAGCCACACTGCAGTTGTGCTCACATAAACACCAATCAACACGCTACCGTACTGCTGGAACAATATCTTGAACTTTTGCACGTATCCAATCGACTTGTCCTTGAACATCAGCTTTAAAGCTTCTATTTCGTTGTCTGATTCCTTCTTTGCTTCGCCTGTATAAGAATGTTGGTTAAAGTTTAAAACCCTTCTTCAAAGTATTATAAATAAAGTTTCACGTAAAAACTATGGTTTCAATAAAAAATCCAAGAATAAAATAAAGCAAATACAAATTAGGAGCTAATAATATATTTTTAGTTAAAAATACAATCTATCAAAATCCATTAACTGAAAATGTTATTATAATATTATGCTTCAGAGTATTGTAAAATTGCATAGATAAGTTTTAGGTGTGTATACAAAGCTTTTCAGCAAAAAATATACCTATTTAAGTATACAAATGCTCATAAACATGTTTAAATAAAAGATTATTTAGACTTTCAAAAGAGGAAAACATAGGATTCAAAATTCTTATAGAGTTGAAACAAACTACTTATTTTGCAGCTATTTATCTATTGTTAAAACAAGTAGTATAAAAACTTGAAAACACATAGAAAATTTTTTAGCTTATTGTTTATCATAATGCTTAAATAAAAAAAGGATTTTTTCTTAAACAATCTCTTGTTAGTTTTGAATATGTACATGTATACAATTTAGAATACCTACACAAAATAATTTATTACTAACAAATTATTTAAAAAACAAATTCATTTATTAAAGTTTTTCCATATTTTTTAGTAGAAGAAAAAGTAACAAAATGAATAAATAAGTATTTTTTTTTAAATAATATACAACTAAAAAGTATAAAAATATTAAACTGTACACACAGAACTGATTCATCAATAACTTTTAGATTTAGCTTTTCTTAAATTTTAATAAATTATTTTATATACAACTAAAATTAAAACACAAAATTACATATAATGAAAAGTTCTAAACTTTATCAACTGATTAGTGACCTTTAAGTCTTGGAATTCATGCATTCATTTGAAACATATTATATTATATTAAAAGTCTCACCATTTTCTTGTAAAAATGTATGTGTTGTATGCAAGTGTTGATTATGTTTAAGCAGGATTTTGTCGTTTTCTGTTGTAATGTCATTATCACTGCTTAGATGTGAAAAGTATTGCACTTGCACTGAAGATCTTGCATTATGACGCAATAACAGACTTCTGGTGAGGTTTTTGCTCCTAATTAAGTTGTTTTGACACTTGAACTTGGTAAGGTGCTTGCTTAAATTTCTTACTATTAACATATTAATTCTGTGGTAAACTTATTCAGTTCAGATATACTTATACTATAATATTTTCTACCATTTTATCAACCAACATTACAGTGGTAAACATATGTTAAAATTGTTACCATTTTATTTAGACAATTTTGTGTATAGTTATTAATCTTTAAATAAAAGTAAAGACTAAAGTAGTTTTAAAAAATTAATCATTAAAAACAACTGTAATTACTATCTGGTACAAAGGGGCTGATAGCTGCTGTTTATACAAGTAAAAATGGAGTTAAAGTTGTTAAACTGGTTTGTGTTTTTGGCTAAAAAAACTTTCGGTAAACTATGCCTGAAAAACGTTAAATGTGCACTGAAACTGTACTAAATAGTGAAATATTTTTAAATATATTCTGATAAAAATTCTTTTAAAATTTTGTTTCTTTTAATAAAAAAAATATTTGTTGTACTTAGTGCTGTCACAAATATATATTAACCATAAAACAGTTTTGTAACTTTGTTTAAGAAATATACACACTTACTATTCTAGTTTGAACAGAGCAGGGTTGCCAATGTTTAAGGTTTTAAAAGAACAAATTTTTGGGATTCTTTTAGTTTAAAGTCTAGCTTAAGGTAAAAAAAGACTGTCTTAATTAATGTAAAAACATTGAAAAGATACTGTTAAGCTACTTTAATTGTGTTTTTTTAAAGAAAGTTTTGATAACAAAAAAAATATCTATATGATAGACTTTTTGTGTCAAATTGAAGTTTCATTCCTTTACATGCAAAAGTTGCTTAAATTTCCAGATTTTTTAGTGATTTTTGTTCAAAATTCCTGGTTTTTCCAGATTTTTTAGCCTAAATTGTTAAATTCCAGGTTTTAACAGGATTACAGGTTTTTTGGCAACCATAACAGGACGTATTCTTTAGTTTTCAAAAGATAGAGTAAACAGTAAACTTAAAAAAATTAATTTCAAACATTTGTGAAACTTTATTTAGTTAGTAATAATAGAGGCTTGCCACTCATTGAAACTAGTCTGAGTTTTACATAATGAACTGACCTAAGCAACCTTAGACTATCCTGATTCATCCTGAACTTATAAGAATCATTAAAAAAATTGCTTGTGGCACAAACACAATTTTATTACGAAGAGTAATGAAGATCTAGCCACTGGGTTAAAAAATTGAGATAACCATTTCAAAATCAATTAAAATCAAGTTCTTGAACAAAATTGGTTATAAAGAATAACTAAAAATTGAAATAGGATCAACTAAATCTGATTTAAGATCTAGAAGAAAATCTTTCCTGCTAAGATTAAAAAAAAATGTCTTGAGTTTTTCATAAAAAAAATACAAAACTATCTTGAGTCACCATGAGTTTAAAAAATATAATTCAAAATATCTTGAGATTTTAAAAACTTCAAAATATCCTGAGTGTGTGGTAACCCTGTAACAGGACTTATTCTTTATCGTAAGAATTTTAAAACTTAAAAATATCTTGAACAACTTTGAATGTCCTGAGAGAGTAAGAACCCTGTACAATAAGCTAAAGTGGCATTTTTAGGTTCATACAGTTTATGTTGCCTTTAAATAGCTTCTATGTAGGTTTCATAATATCAACTAAAATTTTTTGTTATAATTGCCACACATATAAGTTATTTCAACAGAAAAATCAAATGTAGCATTTTTTATAAGCACCCCAATATTTAATTAACATGTCATTGTCAGTTATGTTTGTCATTGACAGTGTTTATAACTTTTCTCACAGTTTTTGATTTCTCATAAAAAACTTTGACTTTTTTTTCAAATTTTGTTCATAAACTTGTTAAAGTACAAGCACTTGAAAAATAAAACTAATACTAAGCCTTGGTTTATACAAAAATAATAAAAGAAAAAATCAAAATAAAAATTAATGAGGTCATAAATATGTTTTAACTAGCTGATCTTATTAATTAAGTTTTATTTTAGCTAACAGAAACAGGTATAAGAGATCATAGTAGGTGAAATCAATAGGTTCTTAATAAAAAGTACAATTAAATAAGTAATAATCACTGGACTAAAACTTCTCCTTTACATTTGAATTACCTTATTCACATTTTTATAGTCAATTACTAATATTTCAAACTTACTATCAAATGCAGTTGTTAAATTTAAGTAATTTTTGGTTGATTTTATGAAAAATTTATTTTTGATATGTTTAAAATTCAAACTTTACAAGTCTTTAAACTAATTAAGAAATTTTTTGTGAAAATTTGAGGTCTCTTCTAGATTTTTTAGTTAGCTTTTTAATTTTTAAGACAATTAACAATGAAAAAACTGTGGTCATTTACGTATGCATTTTTTAAAGCAAAAATAAAAGTATCTAAAAGATATTTGAAATTTTATTTTGTATAAAACTTAATTTAAATTTATAATCTAAGCTTTGATACATGAATCAATTATTGTAACTAAAAATGTCTTAATCGTTCATGTTCTTAAATTGAAGTTTTTAAAATCAACACACGTAAAACTAAATCACTAAAAGTATATCTTTAATGCAAGCTTATTTTTTGTGCATCTTACTAATTAATAATTTTAATTATCTATAAAAAACATACAACAATGAAAATTATCATTGACATGAAGAATTTTAACTGTATGATTTCTGGTATCTGGCCCTGGCACCAGGACCTTTCAAACTTCTTGGCTTTATTTCTTGTTGGATTAGCTATCAGATGAGATTTGTTAAAGGACCTTGTTCTTGGATGCCTCATCAACATATATCTGGCAACAGCTTTATGGATGACATACACTTGAGAAACACGGACGTCCTATACTCTGATTTTGACACCATTAATTCAAATCTGGCTTTGCCAAGGAGAAGGATTGGCTTCTGGAGCTTGTATTTGAGGGTTTCAGGGTGATGAATGTATAATAAAGGTAAATATATTTTTTAGAATTTTAGAACCAATAAAATGTTTGAACACTCACAAATATGGTTACTGTCTGGTGTGAAGAAACGTCTATCAGTCATTTGGGAACACTTAACTTGCTTTCAAACTCTGTTTTGAGTTATTTTCATTTAAATCAGTCTTTTCCAAAGTGGGCCATAACAGAAATATTGGGGGCCATGAATAGCAAAGGGAGGGGGGCATGAGCTGTAAAAGGGCCACACTGGGGTTACCTAAACAAGATATTCTGGATTTGATGATAAAGAGCAAAAAAAAAGATTTTAGGTTTTTTAATAGTAGTATTTTGAGTAATCATGTTGGAGGGGGCCATAGCTTTGTGAACTTATGTCAAGGGAGCCTTTTGAAAAAAAGTTTGGAAAACCTTGATTTAAATAGCAACAAAAATAAAACTTTTAAAATAATTTTTATACTTTCCTTTTCAAAAAACCAAGTAAAAAAATTAAGTTTAAATAAATGGTTAGCACACTTTTTAAACTTAAATTTACTACTGCAAATATAGACCATGGAAACTGTACACTATTAGCACAACACTGCCTCCTCTATTACATTTTTACAATCAATAACAATCAAATTTTATATTTGCCCTTTCTAAAACCAAACACAAAAAAATTACCAAACTATTCAAAAGAACATTATAAAAACCATATTTTTATAGTAAAAAAAGGCTCAAAGTCAGTAAAACTAGCCTGAGTATTGCAAAAAAAATTCACACAGACTGAGTTTTAAAGTTCTTTTAAACTAGTCTGAGTTAGCCTAAGTGTGTATGCCAAAAGTGTGTCCTTAAGGGTTTTTTTTTAGTAAACAGTATTTTGAATCATGTGTATTTTAACTCACTTGCATCTCCAAAATATTTTTTTGTTGTAGTTAGACATATGTTTTTTATTTAACTTTTATTAAAACACAAAAGAGTTTTAAGACCAAACTATTTGTCCACACACAAACAAAAAATAGTGAGCCATAATTTGAAATTTTACAAAGATAAATTTTCAGGTGTATTCGAAAATAACAGTGAACTTCTTTCTTTTATTCTTAATATAAATTTTTAATTATATAAACAAAGACAGGTTCAACCTTCTTTTTTCAGGCAATCTATGGAAATAAAGTTGAACTTTGGAAATTATTGTTTTTTAAGTATTTAAATTTTCATCTAATTAAATTCGTTCAGTAAATATTAAAACAAAATAAATTAATTTGATTTATTCAGTTAAGTAAAGTTATATACTAAATATTTACTTGTCATTGCAATTTTAGTATTTATAAATTTAAAGTTTATTTCAATTTCAAAATGAAAGTATCTTTGAATCTAGGCTCAAATTTATATTCAAAATTAATTTTTGGATAAGTCAAAAACAAAATAAAAGAACAAGTATTTAAGTTTCTATAAATACGAAACTTTTAAGTTTTATTGTTAAAAGCAGCTTAAATAGTTTTTATTTTTGCCTTAAGTGAAGATGTCAAATTTTCATATTTTATATCCGTATTTTGTAATATTCTAAAAAATTAAAAAAAAAACTCTTTGTATTTTTTTATTTTAAGTACTTTAGATTAAGATTCTTTAAGAACAACACCTTAGTAAATTAAACTGATTGAAATTTGAAGAAAATTTTATTCTAGTTAGAACGTTAAAAGTTTTTGAATTAGAAAATAATTTAATAATTGAGTTAGAACTTGAAAAGTAACTAAAAGCTAAAAATATTAATACTTACGATTAAAAATTTTTATATTTACTAAAAAATATCAACGATAAAAACTAACAACAATAAAACTACACTTTTAAAATATTTTAGGAAACGACTACTACAAAACTATTTAATGGGAATATTTTAAAGTTCTAGTCTGATATACAAACTTGTTCTATTTACATAAACTGGACAATATAATTGAATACACTAGGGCTAGGCTTCTATATTATTTGTTTATTAAACGATAAAAAAAGCGTTCAAAAAGTTTGGTCTCAGGACCTGGTGTACAAAGGAACCTTTCGGTTATCGAGTCGTACACCACATGCATATAAATTTTATTACGACCAATTACACATAGTTTTTTTTATCGTTTAAATATTTGAATCTTTACTTATTTGAATATTTAAAACTTTACTACAATATGTAGCTAAAAAGAGTTTCTCATTAAAACTGAAAAGTTCTCTTCTTTATAGTTATTCACACTCAAGCACTCATAATTGTCAACTGAGAAATATTGTTTAATCGCAAAAAAAAATATTTATTGCAGGTTTTTTTGAAAGACCTTCACAACCAGTTTTTTAAGATTCTCGGCACATTCTGACCAACTTGTACGTGAAACCTTTAAAACGTTTTTCAGAAGTAATCACTGCACTACCACATTGATGACTAAATTTTTAAATGATGTTAATTTTTTCCTGGGCGATAAGAACAGCTTTAAAAATTCTACTAAGAGGTCGATTCGATCCATACACAAAACTGTTTTTAAACGAACAGAACCAAAAACTAGGTTTACTACCTCCGAAGTTCTGTTAGAAAACTTTTCAAAAACATTGTCAATGCAATGTAAGGAAATTTTAATTACACTCAACACTGGACTGAATGTTTCTGAGGGCAAGTCGTTTTAAAGCTGTTGAACTTCTTGCTCTTGTTATAACTTTCGTTACGAAGTTGTATAACCATGAGAAAGAAACGTTATTTTGAAGTATTTTCCCTCCACTTTTAAGATAGCAAGGACTAAGGAGAACAAAGTCTAGTAGAAAGCTCACCATACCCGTCAGAATTTTAACTTCTGCTTGACTGGAACAAAAGATGCCAACGGAAAATAAAATACCTCCGAATTAAACTTTTGATGGGTTTTAGTTCACCACCACTGATCAATGGGACAAGTATCTAAAAAGTTTTATGTATTGTTTTGTTCTTCTTCTTATTTTAAAAACTAGATATATGTGAAGATTGGAATTTAAAAAATTTAAAAAACTGGAAGCTTCTTGTATATAGTTTATTGAACGACAAAAAAAAGCGCTCAAAATATTTGGTCTTAGGGCCTGGTGAACAAAAAAACCTTTCAGTTTTCGATTCGCACACCACGGATACCTTTTAACGTCTTGTCCAGGAGTTGTTCATTTTTAAATACGTCAAAAAAGTCATCTACGTTTTGAGGATGCACAAGAGGTCTTTTGCAGCTCAAAAATAGCTCATTTTCTAGGTAGCCAACAAAAATATTGGCCAAGATTGGACCCAGAGGTGAACCTATTGCCACCCCATCTACTTATTTGTACATTTTATCATAAAAGCTAAACTCAACCCCCACAACAGCTTTTAATATTGAGTGATAC
Organism: Thalia democratica; assembly: GCF_965202585.1. Classification (NCBI taxonomy): domain Eukaryota; kingdom Metazoa; phylum Chordata; class Thaliacea; order Salpida; family Salpidae; genus Thalia; species Thalia democratica. The sequence goes on from NW_028139269.1 coordinate 143,801, forward strand.
AATAACTTTAAACAAAAACCAATAACCTCAACTACTGAAATACTAGTTAACAGGCTTTTGATATTATATGAATCATATAACTGTTTTTGCCTCTAAAAACTTTTTTTTTCTTCAAATTGAAATAATCTTTAGACAGTAATTTGAAAATTTGTATTAAACTGGTGCAAGTTTCACTAAAATTTAATATTACCATTTTGTCGAGAACCTATTATGGATAAATTTGGTCTTAAAGGACAATCGTTTTTATGTACTTTAGGAAAAAC